>NC_041394.2:263985509-264115509 GCF_900747795.2 Erpetoichthys calabaricus | reverse complement strand
GCAAAATACATTTTCTTTGACTGGTATTAAAACCAAAATTATGTCTCTGGTACCTGTCTATATAACTTGCCAGTCCGTCAAGTAGCTCACAGTGCTGACTTGCCCCAATGTAATGACAAAATACTACGAAACAGTAGTGTAATGATTATCTAAACCCATTATTGCAGTTTGCAGTATCTTTGCTAATTTATGCAAGGAACACAACATAACCACCCAAGTAATGAACAGTGTCAGTTTATAAGCTACAGAGATCTTTTTTTAGCATACCTGGAACATAACTGTAGAGCAGTTTTTTCCAATCATTTTTTTTCTGTGGTGGCACATTTTTTGTTAAAAAATACCAAGGCATGCCACAGTTCTACCAACCACAAAAGCATGAAATCTATACACTTGCTGCACTGTCTAAAGGGTCAGGACTATCAGAGATGCTGGAAAAAAATGTCGCAACTCCGCCAGTGTAGCTGTGAAACAGGACAAACTTTACAAATCAATTAAAAAAAAAAAAAAAAAAAATTATATATATAATTTGTATTGAGAAGAATTTATATTGATAGCTTTCGTATTAGTGGGCCTCTTGATATACAATATTTTTGGTTTTGATATCGGGGCAAGAATGTAGCTGTGATCTCTTTGCCAAAAATGTAAAAAGTTGGCAAAATATCTCTGGCCAAGCAGAAGGTAGCTATGCTTCAACGTGAAACGTTGCCGCTGTATGTGACCGTGTTCAGCTCTGATGGGAAAGTGTCCCCCACGTGGGGAGAAGAGCACGTGATATTTCAGCCAATGAACAGGTACCCTTTAAAACACACGTAGGTGTGATCTCTCTTTTAAAAATGTCAAATGTTACTCTTTAACACTAGAATCCCTGAAGCCTACAAAAAAAAACTCAGAATCCCGGGCCACCTTAAATTTGTTTGCACCTCTCCAAGTAGCGTCTTTTGTTTTGTAAATATGTCGATCAGGACAAGCAGCAAGCACCCTGCTGTCCCATCCCAACCACCACAATCAACTCGGGCAAAAAATTCTTCCAACTCAAGTCTTGTTTATCTGAATATGAGGTGCCTGGAGTTGTATGGGGTAAATAATATATCGTTATTTGGAACACATGCATTTTATGTGTCTTCCATGTCTACAATGATCTATGTAAATGTAGGATGACAGAAAATGCAAAAAATGCAAGAAATGTTGAACACATATCTAAAACAAACTTTTTCATGTTTTAGTACTAACAATAAAATTTTGACATGAGGGAATCTAGTGTTAACAATCTCTAGATGATAATGTCTGCTGAACAAACAGGTATCGGTAATTAAGTGGAGGCAAGGTACACTTCAACATGTAGCGAGAGGAAGAGCAACTCGAATGGAAGCTGGCACTTTAGTAAGGATGGCTCTGCCCTGCTCTCTACTCCTTAGTTCCCACCTCCCCTTCCCCTCGGCCAGAAGCCTGTCTCTCGGCTTTTAAACCGAACTACAGTGGAACCTCTAGATACGAGTTTAATTCGTTCCAGCACTGAGCTTGTATAGCGAATTGCTCGTATCTAGAACAAACTTCCCCATTGAAAATAATGGAAATCCAGTTAATCCGTTCCGCACCCCAAATATATTAACATAAAAATCAATTTTACTAACAAATAACACTGATAAATTATATATACTGTAGTCTACCTTTAATAAATAACACTGGTAAATAATATAACTGATTATTAAAAGAATCAAAACAGGTGTCCAAAGTGCAGTAGAGCATTCAATAAATCTTTAAATAAATAATCCTTAAAACAGTTGTGAAGTGGAGGTTTAAAATACACAAGAATAGCAATCCTTTAACACGAGGTTAAAACGTCAAAAGGATGCAGTCTTTAAAAAACAGATGACAATCCCCGGTGCTTCTTCTCTGTTAGCGTCTCACCTGCGGGCTCTGCAACAGGCGAGACACTCTTAATGCAGCTGACCTTCTCTACACCGTCCTGCTTCAGCTGTTTGGCTCGCTTGTTCAGCTCACTGTGCAGCTACACGCGAGCCTGCACTCGCTCGCTCTTCCGCACCGACTTCCTACTGCTGCCTGCCTGCCTGCCTGCCGCAACCTCCGTTCTCGCTCCTCTCTTTTCTTTTACTTCTTCTCCCCCTTAACCGGCTCGCGCTTCTCTATATATGCGGGGAGGACATGGCAGCTGCAGCCCATCAGCCACAGGAACAATCATGGATGTGGGCAGTTTCCCACCTGTGCACTTAAGTGAGAAACGCAGACACCGCAGATCGCGGCTCGCAACTGCTACCACGCCCCCTCGCTAAGCCGCGAGCTATACCCACAGCCTGGCTCGTGGCTCGTTACGCGAGCCAATGCTCGCATTTAGATCTGAATTTTTCGCTCATACTTTCCTCGTATTTTGAATTTCTCATATACAGAGGTGATCGTATCTCGAGGTTCCACTGTATAATACTTGGCGCAATAAGAGAAGTCACAAAATCAACCAGAATCTTAAAGCAAATTATAGAAAAAAATCCAATCTAAATCCGTTAATAGGTCTCTCGTGAAAAGCGAACAGACAGACAAATGTTGGATTATATGTGTATATATATACATATTTATATATATATATATAACAGCCAAATACCACTGACTCACTCATCATGAAATCTACTGAACCATGAGGACTTGGGACTTGAAATTTGGAATGTAGGTTACCCTTGGCCCATAGGTGTTGGCTAAGAAACGGTTTTAAAAATTTCGTGGTCCAAGCGCGTTCTGTCTGTATGTCTGTCCACTTTTCATGAGAGAATTATTTAACAGATTTAGATCTGGTTGTTTTCTATAATTTGCTTGAACTTTCCAGTTGATTTTGCTACTTCTCTCATCAAGCTAAGTACCATAGTTCGCTCGTGGTACTGATGTATTTATGCAAATCCAAGAAAGTGGCTGTGGGCCGAGAGCAGGGGGACTGGGCCTTCCTCATTCCCTCGCCAGCCTCTGTTTGAGTTGGTCTATGTCTCGCCACATGTTGGAATGCAGCTTGTCTCCGCTTAGCTAGTGATACCGATTTGTTCAACAGACATTATCATCTACAGATTGTTAAGGAGTAACATTTGACATTTTTGAGAGGAGAGATCAGAGCTCCATGTGTTTTACAGATTGCCAGAGATATCACGGCTATGTGCTTTTCTCCCCACGCGGGGAACGCTCTCCCATCAGAGCTGAACACGATCAGATATAGTGCCAACGTCTATTGATTTTTAAAGTTTGTCTTGTTTCATTACTATGTAGGTGTAGCCATGGGGTACAGATAGTATATCATTAAGTATATATGTACTGTATATATAGCATCCTTAATAGAATACTTCAGATGATTTCTGCTTCTTTTCTGCAGCACGTATCTATAATCAGATACATTTTACCTAGGCTTTTGAGATCAGATAATCTGTTTTTCAAATTGGAATAAAATTTCTGTGCCTTGTTTACATTTTGCATTTTCATTATGAACCGTTTTCTCTGCCAGCTTGGATGTTGCAGGTGTCATTATTTTGTCTTCCCATTACTAGGGAGGCCTTGCATGATTTGGAGGTTGTGACCCAGAAACTAATTCATGCTGGGTTAAAAGATCATCTGATGTGGCACCTTGCTATATGAGTTCATGGATAAACTCTTACATGCCTTTATGCTAAAATACTTATAATTTTTGTGTACTTTTGGTTATGATCCTGCTCTTAAACATCTTGAATTTGATTATTGTCCAATGTCTTGGTTTTGTCACTTGAAATCCCAGTTTTTACTTCTCACTACTGTACATCCAAACCATATATTTTCTCCTAATCAGCCTCATTAAAGTCACTCTGCTCAGTAAAAGCAGAATAAATACAGCATCACAACACACTTTATAAAGCAAAAAAAAAGAGAAATAAATCCCATATGTTTTCATTGTAATATACTTCTTTTCTGTGAGGTCAGAAATGAACATCCCCCCTTATATAGTGATCAATTGTAAAACGTGTAAACTGTGCATGCTCTCGTACTTGTTTGGAGAGTTAAATTATGACTATAACAAGGACGCAGTGCAATTCTGACTCATATCCTGCACATGCTAAATATGTGTCTCCTCACTTCCAAAATATGAGTGACTACATGTACACAGTGTTGCAGTCTTGGAGGCAAATGTGTTTACTTATATTTTTCATTGCTGTCATTTTAAAAAAATTGTGCGTGCGTGATTGTAACCTATAAAATTTAAAACAAAAAAAACAGACATAAAACCCTTAATAATCATATACAAAACAAATTTGAGACACAGACAGTTGAAAAATGAACAATCTCAACTTAAAAAGACTAAATATTCTCCTCTGCCCTTGTATTCATTTATTCATGATTCTAAAGTTTTAAGAAAAAAATGATGCAAAAAAAAATGCTACAGTAATAGGATGTTTAAAAATTGTTACCTTGTTATCTATGAAAATGATTGCATAATAAAATTGAATCCCTATACCGTGGTGTTCACATTCCCAGGGGAGCCAAGCGGCATTGCATATCAATTCTGGACCTAGTGGAACAATGAACCAGAAATATCCCAGGTAACTGTTACTATATACCAGCAAAAGACTCAGATGATAAGAAGATAATATACAAAGGGTAAATGTTATGGAAATAATATATTTAGATTTTAATTAGGAAAGCTATTGTAGAAATTGCAAATCACCAGTTGACTTGTAGACTCAAGGTCTATACTGAAGAAACTAACAGTAACATATGATGCCAGGGGAAAGACAAATCCTCAGCAAGAAAAGCTGCATGACTGGCACAGATGACTACAATTCTGTGTTTCAGATTAGTTGGTGGTTCAAAACAGAATAAGCAGACATGCTGTAAATAGCTGAGAATAAGCAGATCTTTCAGTCACTAAGCAGTACCTAGTGCCTGAATGTATTGAAATAGTCCCTGCATAAAACTGCTTTGCTTTAAGTGAGTTGTGGCTGAGGTAATGAAGATGGGAAAATGTCTCATGTGACTGTAAATGAGCTTTCAAGTGACTGTTATACTTTTTTGTCTTATTAAATGCTTCTGGTAATCAAAATTCATGGGATTTTAGTACCCTAGGAAAATTATTATTCTTAAATGTGTATATTTGAATTATAATTAACTGTTTTTCCTTAAAGGTAGATCATCTTCCATGACGACAGCAGATGGCACAACTTAGGCTGAAGGTTGGGCAGATGTTGCTGGGACGAGTAGTATGGAATTTTTAATAGGAATCATGGAGTATTCACACTGTTCCTGCAAGCTGTCGTATTTCAAATACTGGATGATTCAGATTCATAAAGTGTCTTTCTTTCTCTCCTTCCGTCTTTTAGAATCTAGGCTGATGGATTCCAAAGAGATAATGTCTTTACATTTCTTCAGGTTGCCTTCAAAGACATCTCTTCCTCCTCTTTCTTCTGCTGTATTTGCCATGGCAGAACGAGGACTAGAAGACCTGCTTTGTGTGTCTAGTGTCCAACATCTGGGGAACTTGGACTTTCTACAAAGGAAAAGGCTAAATGATCATACCCTCAAGGTTTGTACTGCTTGCTTATAAAAGAAATGTCAATGTTAGTGCAATAATCTTAACCCTAGATAAGACCCTAGATATAAGATGTTTGATCTGTCCTTTTAAATGCCTCAGGTGCATTGTTAATATTTCAAGACAGAAATAAGTTTGGCTTTAATCCTGATGTTAAAGTCATCAGAATTATTAAGTATTATTAGATAACATTGTTTTACCTCCACTAGAATGGCCAATACTTAATACTAACTATTCTTTGCTGATTTGCCTGTGCACTGTTATCCATTTAAAAATTAAAACATTTGACCTACAGAAATATCCTGATACTAAACCAGTAAGCCCCATTTAAGCCAAGAAAAAATAATATATTTGGCAATCTCTATTGTAAAAGAAAACAAATGTTGCTCCCCTGTAATAAAAAATAATATGGAGAAGATTTGCTGTTCTTATAGTTTACTGGAAGTGGACTCAGGGGGTACCAGTAAATGATGAATAAAGGTATGACACTGTAGTACACTGTGTATCAAAGAGTGGTAAGTCTGCCAAGCACTGTAGCTGCTTATTAAAAATGAAGCACATTTCCCAGAATTATTATCTAATTCTGCATTTCTTTACACTTAATTAAGCATCAATGAAGGATGAATTTATTTACCATGACGCCTCAAATACTATCCCTACATATTATGTCACATCATGTCATTTCTAATTACTGCCCAGAATCTAAATGGATCAACTCTTTTTTTTTTTTTGGACTAAAAAAGACAAGACCACTTCTGCCACCAAAAATGTAATTGTTTGCTTCTATATTTACTTTCTAGTGCATTGAAATTTATATGAAAATCATTTTGGAACTCATGAAAGGAAAGCCCAGTCAGCATTTGTAGATTTTTTTAAGTGTAGGCATCTACTCATGCATACTGTATAACTGCCACATTTTTATACAGGTTTTACTGAAAGGCTTAATGCCACATTTACTTATTTCAGTAAGATAAATATATATTTAGAGACAATTATCATGAAATTGTCAGGTCAATTTAAGTTTGATCTTTTTAGAAGATTAAAATCTCCTTATTTTCATTAACTTTCATCACAGTTAAGTCTAAAGCATAAGGCACTGGACTCCTGAAATGGAATGGTTGTAGTGTTTGTATAGTTTTTGTATTTTTCTTTTCCAAATTAATTTGTGATTATCGCATTACTACTGTATATACAACCCCATTGTTAAAGAAATCCATTGGTTTACCTTTTAGGAAAGATCTTTATGAGTCCATTTTTTGTGGAAATATTCAGGAGCAAAATATGAAACAAAACACAGATGAAGGTCCAAGACAAGATTCTTTTTATATAGCAAACCACTTAACTATTTGGCATTTTGTCTCTGAACACAACTGAAGAGCCAAGAATTCAGCAATATATAGGCAGCTGTTCCTGTTGTGCTAATGTCTCTTGTGTTGAAAGTGATATTTAAATTTACTTATTTGACTGACTTACTTGTTTCTACAACTGCTTGCATTTATCAGGTAATACCAGCATTAAAAGTCAAAGTAAGTTATGTTTTTCTCTAGCCTTCCAGTGATTTGTCTTTTCGCTGCCTATATTGTAGTATATATGTGAGGCATGGTAACTTTGTGAAAGAACCTGTTTTTTAAGGGAGCGCATGCATTGGTTGGTCAATGTTTGATCAAAAACAAAATTACCATGTTCACCATTCATAGCTTTAAAATCAAGAACAAAGTCATCATTTTTCACCATTCATAGTTTTTATGGGAGAGTGGTAAAGAAGATACATAGAAGACCCTGAAGCCTTTTGGAAGAAGGTTCTATGGTGTGATGACAAGAAAATCGAGCCTTTTGGCAATCAGACTTAATGCCATGTTTGGAGTAAGTTAAACATTGAATATTATCAAAAACACACCATTCTAACCATGAAGAATGGTAGTGGTGGCATCATGATGTGGGTCGCTCCAACAGGCTTCTGAAGGTAGAGGATAAAGTAAATGCATCAAAATATATGGAAATCCTTGCAAACGTGTGCCTTAGGAGAATATTTGTTTTCTAGCAAGAAAATTATCCTAAGCATTAAGCCAAAGCTAAACACGAGATTTGGATTATAAAATATCAATGGCAATGTCCTAGAGTGGCTGAGTCAGAATCCAGATAACACTACAATTGAGAATTTGTGACTAGACTTGAAAAAAGGCTGTTCACTCACAAACTCCATGCAGCCTGTCAGAGCCTGAGGAGTTTGCAAAGAATAATGGGATAAAATTGCAATAGAATGTGCAAAGGGGATAGAAAACTGTGTACACCGACCCAAGGCGGCCATGGCTACCAGAGAAGCAACTAATAAATACTGATGTAAAAATTTATGCAATTAATTTTTTTTTTAATACATTTGTAAATAATTTAAATCATTTTGCAGAAATCTGTTTTCACGTTAACTTTAAAGAGCCTTTTCCTGTTAGTCTACATCACTAAAGCCAAATTATATCCATAGTAATTCAATGATGTATAATAATAAAATGTGAAAACATCCACAGAGGTAAATGCTTTCTAGGCATTGTACATCTACAGAAATGAATTAGTTACCTATCAGGATACTAGATAATCAAAAACTGAGCAACTGCTCTAGCAACATCACACTAACTCTTTCTTTAGTTTTCACTTAGCATGTCCTCATCAGTCTACAATATTTCAGTAGATATTAAGATGTTTAATCAAGATTTAAACACTACAGAAATTAGAAAATAACAATTGAATATCCATTTTCTTTTAAATTTTAAGAGGATTTTTTAAAGTTGTAATTTATACTGATGTACTGTATATACTGCCTTATACTTATAAATTTTGCCATGCTTTCTGTCACAGACTAGCCTGTTTGCTCAGTCTTTCTTTCTTTCTTTCTTTAGTTTGGAAATTTGGTGTTAGCTACTTTGTCAGTAAGATTATTACAAGTATCACAAAGGTACGTTTTATAAGGTTGTGTTTTATAAGGGTGGGTTATTTAGCATATCTGTGTCACATCTTGGAATTAATATACTTGTATGTTGTACATACATAGTTATTACTTTTTGGTATAATTTTGCTTTTAAATTATATTACCCCAGCTCTATATCACTCCTTTGCTCTTTAGTATGGTGTTTATAGCTTCCCATCGTGATCAATTTTAATTTTCTCACCAACATCCGCTGGAGCATGACAAGAACATGCAAGTTCCATATGGCTGGCAATTACAAAACTATATAAATCTAGGTCACTGCAACACAGCAACAGAAACCACCGTCCCACCTTGCCACCATATATTATTATAACACGTTTTAATTCTATCAAAACTTGGGAACTGCTCAGTGCCCTTAAGATAAGATAGATTGATAGATAGAACTTTAATATTTAGTACATGTTAACCTCAATCAAAAGTAGTCTACAGTAAAAGTGATATCCATAAGTCTGTTGACTTTCTTGATTTTAATATTTGTAAAGACATTATCATATTGTTACAGAAAGCATTTTACTTGTTTGTTGACTTGCTGCTTTTATGTGATATTTGTAAGTGTTAGTAGAGTATCCCAAATAGCTTGATAAAATAATGCACTAATGTATATAATTAGTTTATTTAAAGGCTTTCCCTGACATAACAACCCATTTGCATTAAGTACATAAAAGCTCACAGTATCTAGATATTTAATTGTCAGTGTTGATTTGATGAATGATATGCCTATGACAAACACAATACTATACATGTAAGCACACCATAGTATTCATTAATAAACTGTTTACCAGCAGATGGTAGTCTACTTCAAAATATTTTTACTTGTAGAAACAGTTCAAGTCAGCATTAATGAAATTTTGAGTGCAAGACCAGAGGACCTAGGCAAATTTCTTGCTATAATGAAATGATAGGAATTATCAGATCATGTATAATTGGCACATATGAACACACAAATTAAGCTGAATGCACACTAAAACAGAGCAATTTTAATTTTATTTGGGCAAACAAATCAAAACAATATAGTTACATTAACAATATAATTGGCATAAATTGAAACTTTGCATTTGAAAATGAAGAAGATGAAAATAACACCTACATTTAAGACCAGGTGCTCTTATTTTCAAATTCGCTGTTAAAGTCAAGTCATAATTTTGGTAACCTGTGCCAAATGGCTTCCCAACCCATTCTACAATATTGTAATTTATTTGAAAAAAAAGTACTGTACTTTAAAAAGTACTTGAAAAAGTATTTGCTGCACATTTTCAGTCTGAACTTACTGAATACAGCTTACCCGAAAAGGTTCAGTCTGGCTTTCACACCATTGTATTGCAAGAATAATACAGTTATGTCTCCTGATGACGGACACACTACAGTATAACTACAGTTATACACATCATAGACCACTCATTTTGTTACACATGATTGAAATTAGGATGAGTTTTTGGAAGCTGTCCTTATGTGGTGTAGCTCATACCTAATGAATGGATTTTGTTGAGATCTCAGAAACATGTGCAGTCCTCAAACACCAACAGCCAGACCTGTATTCCACCACAGCTCTGCTCTAACAGTGTAGGCCTCAACACTTCAGATAGTCCGGTCCAAATATCAAAAGGCAGACTTTTGGCCTCCACAGGCCTAAATGAAAGGGAGAGGCTTAAAAGACAAAAAATAGCTTTAAATGGGGAGAGGAAAAAATGTAAAAACCTGTGGTCCATGAAAACAAAAACGCAGTTTCTTTAATATGTAAGGAATTATTAATAAAATTCAACAGCAGTAAAAATCATGGAACAAAATAAGTTTGCCTGATAGACATATCTTAACGTTTGCCTGATACAAACACATTTACATTTACTTATTTGTCTGACGCCTATATCCATGGCAGCTTACAACATTTATGATACAATTGGTTACATTTGGTTTTCCAACTGGAGCACAGGCAGGTCAAGTGACTTGTTCATGGTCACACAGTGTCAGTAGTTGGATTTGATCCCACAACCTCAGGGTTTGAAGTCCAAAACCTTAACCACTACACCATACACATTAGGAAATGATTTAAACATAGCATGCTTAGGTTTAACCCTCCCTTGATGATGATGGATCTAAAATATCAGTGGCTTGTTGATTTCTCCTTCCTTTTATTGACACCTATCTTGATCCAAAAGTATGTGGTAAAAATGTATCTCATGATTTAAATGTGAATGTTCATGGCCTTCTAGGAGAAAGCTTAGCTGCTTTAGCCAACACATTGATTTTATAAAAAATGCATATGTGAAGTGACAGAAGAGAATAGATTTAAGGATATCCAAATGCATGTAGTATCTCACACATAATATCAGTGTTGAAAAGCAATAGAAGTTAAACTTTCATAATAGTGATGAAAGAATTATACAAGCAGTTTACTGAAGCCGAGTAGCTCAAAGCCAAATGGCAAATTGGTGTTCTCATCTTAAAATGTTGTCAACTTAAAAAAGACTGCAGATTTTAATGTACATGGAATAACTTCTCCCTCTACATTGGATTGCTTTAGGCCAGCTCATTTTCTTGGATGCTGAATAATAAACCCTTGTGAACTTTATTTTTGCAGTTACATAAATATAAAGCATATTAGCTAGATATTACATTTTTCTTTCTATGGTACAGTGCTGCATATAATTCTCTCACTTAAATGTGCAGTACTTTTTAAAGTATGCAGGAATCATTTATTATTACTTCTGAACCAAAAATATGTTTTTTTTCTAACTATTCATAATGTTACAGAGCAAATATATGTAAAAAAAAAACAGACATAGTTTTCAAACTTCTACATTTGCAAAGTGGCATTTGAACACTTCACTTTATACATGTAATATTTACTTTTCTTATGTTGCCCTCACCACAGTTGCATCAATGTATTAATTAACCTCTATTATATATTAATTAAAATTGTGATTTTAATATGCAGTAAACTGACCTAAGAACCAATGTTAATGAAATTTGTAATGATTGCCTTAAGGGCTAGAATATTTCACTAGGGCAAAATAATTATCATACAAATGTTATTTCTTTAATACAGATTGAGAAATTAAGGACATCTCAATAGTTTGCAAGTAAAATTGCTGAAATTTAGTTTCATACGTTGCATCGGTCTGTCGTGGTGAAAAAGGAGCTGAGCCGCAAGGCGAAGCTCTCAATTTACCAGTCGATCTATGTTCCTACCCTCACCTATGGTCATGAGCTATGGGTAGTGACCGAAAGAACGAGATCGTGAATACAAGCGGCTGAAATGAGTTTCCTCCGCAGGGTGTCTGGGCTTTCCCTTAAAGATAGGGTGAGAAGCTCAGTCATCTGGGAGGGGCTCAGAGTAGAGCCGCTGCTCCTCCGCATCGAGAGGAGTCAGATGAGGTGGCTCGGGCATCTGATCAGGATGCCTCCTGGACGCCTCCCTGGTGAGGTGTTCCGGGCACGTCTAACCGGGAGGAGGCCCTGGGAAAGACCCAGGACACGCTGGAGGGACTATGTCTCTCGGCTGGCCTGGGAACGCCTTGGGATTCTCCCGGAAGAGCTAGAAGAAGTGGCCGGGGAGAGGGAAGTCTGGGCATCTCTGCTCAAGCTGCTGCCCCCACGACCCGACCTCGGATAAGCGGGAGACAATGGATGGATGGATGGATAGTTTCATACTAATAAATTACTTGTTATCCTTATACAGGGAGATTCACTCGAAAGAGACCTCGAAAATTCTGTAATAACTCTCGCTAGGACGAAGAAATCTGAACAAAACAAAGTGCAATGTGATCCTCAGTATACGGAGCGTTGAACAAGCTGTGACGCCCCCGCGTCGGAACGATGAGGTAGGCACCAGACAGCCGTCACGACATTTAACCTCCATTTGCAACTTCTGGGTGCATACTGCCCATACCCCTTAACTCAGTCACTCGACTTCTCATCAGGGTGGTGGTGTACAGTATTGAGCAGCACTCCTTCATGTTGTGAACCTACTGGGTCACCAATTTGTTTAAGCGATGTTAGAATCAACCAGACGATCGTGAGTTAATGGAAGGTTACTTCCAGCAAGATGGAGCAACGTGTCACGCATTGGCAAGGAGCATTGCAGAAATTGAGTATTTCTTTGGCAACAGGGTAATTTCAAAGGGGCTTTGCCCACCACGGTCATTGGATCTGTCACCACCAGACTTCTTCCTTTGGGGTATTCTCAAAAGAAAAGTCTATCAGAACAAGCATCGCACTGTGGAAGATTTGAAGGAAAACATCCAATGTGAAATTGCTGCTATTTTCCTCGAGACAATTGCTGATATGTTCATGAACATGTTGCGCTGCTTTGAAATATGTCTGGCAGAAAATAGAAACCATTTCCAGCATTGCATGTAATACAATTGATTAGACATACGTCAAGGTATATAGTGTATTTTTTTTGGTTCAGATTGCTTCATCCTTCCCTGTAGAAAAAACATAAATAAACCCACCATTTTTAGGTACCAACTTTCTCTAGTTCTGGTAGTTTCAGGCCTCGGTGCCCATTCCTGCAGACTTAGACACAAGGAAAAATTTCACCCTATGGAGGACTTCACTCCATCACAGGTCAATTAATGCATTTACTGACACCAGAATAAAAACAGAAAACCAAACGAAAAACCATCAGGAAAATTAGCAAAAGGAGGAATTATATACAGACTGGACCAGTGTTTAAATAGTCCCCTGGAGTTATGAGTCTCGTGCTAATTATGCCTTTTAAAAAATAAGTAAAAAAAAAGAAAGAAAACACAAATAAAGCTGATAATCCATTAACAAGTTTACGATAGTACAGATTCACAGGACACTATCCTGGCAGCATCAGGCACAATGCAGAACCCAACACTGGATAAAACGGCACTCCATCACACATTCACAAATACAAATATTATCCAAAAGAGTAATACAAGTATGTGCAGTATCCTGACCTTAAGCAGTAACACAGAAAGCTTCAATACAAGAAATCACTTCTTGAATTTCCTGAGCTCATCTGTTTTAAGAAGCTGTCATCGAGAATTTCTAAACTAAAATAAACTTTCAATGTTGACAGGCATTTTAAGAATTGTTGGAGTAGTCCTAGTTGCTTATGCTTATGTACAATGAACTGGGCTGATGTTAAATGCATTTATTACTCTAAACTGGAGATTGAAATTCCATTCACTCCTGTACTCCTGTAATACTTCTTGTTCATGCTTTCACTACCTTTGTCATGTTATACTTGTTATACTAATAAGCACTGCTTTGGTTTCATAAAATCAACTAATGATTTTAAAGCAATGTTTGCTGAATCTTTTCTGGTGATCTGCTTAGCAATCCTGAATTTCATAAGCTGGCTAGAATATGGATGATTAGATGGATACCTGTAGGAGTGTCCAATGAATGCAAAGCTTCAGTTGCTTTTATCAGGTCTATGTATGGTACAGTGCTGCATATAATTCTCTCACTTAAATGTGCAGTACTTTGTAAAGTATGCAGGAATCATTTATTTTTACTTCTGAACCAATTCCATAATGGGATAAAATGGCAATAATGAAAGTACAAAGGGATTTAAGTAACAGCCATTATTCCTGCAATCCAGCACTGAAATTCAGGCTCTTCTATATAACATTAAAGCTTCTGGGTACTGTTATTGTCTGTGTGGATTTTAGATTCTCTGTCTAAGTCTTCATGGTTTTCCAGCCAGCCCTGCATTATTGTACCACATCCTTGGGCAAACTCACTGACAAATTTTAAGACCACTATTATCTTATTATATTCCTCTCTGATCTCACCTATCATATGCAGTGTGACCATATGGCCATGCCAGACATGTTGATACAGGATTCCCTTCTTAACTCCTTGCTCAGGCATTAAAAACCTTACATTTTTAACTTTTTGTGATCTTTTTGCTTTGTACCCATTCCCAACATAACCTACTGTCTATGGGGGAAGAGTGAAATCTTTAGAGTCATCAAAAATTATGATCTCCGTTTTTCAACGGATCTCAACACTTTTCTTGAAGACGGTATACAGCTAAAACGGCTGGATGGAAAAATAGCAAATTTGAAACTTAAGCCTGTTATGAGATGATGATGTGCTGCTTAGCTTTTGAGCCAAATCATGCAAGAGAAACCGGCACTCTAGAGGAACCCTCAAATGCCATAATTAATCATGAATTCTTCTCGTCAACAGCTATTGTAATGAACAATTTTATGATCAGAAAGATCGGCATCAGAGAAGTAAAAAATTACTAAAATGTTATAGAATAGTTCGGGTAATTTGGTTTCTAGGGCACAAAGCCAACTGATGCTAACATATAAATTTTTTCTTTATCAACCAAAGAAACATTTTAGCTGTATATGAACAATAATTCAGACAACTGAACTGAATCATGTTCCAACAATATCAGCAAATTGACAAAAGATGGAAGAATCAAAATTTGGTTTAATCATTTCAAGGGCACACCAGCATGTTTAAACAGGTTGTAGGTCACGTTTGTTCAGCACATAATTTTACATAGTATGAAATTAAACTATCTATCTAGAAGAGAATTATCATCCTGAGTGAAATTATAACCACATACTGACATGAAAAGTGAAGTCATCATGCAACAAACAAACCATGTTACACACATTCCAGACAGCATGAATATTTCAACTATGTCTATAAGCAGAGCTTAATAATTTATGTGTAGTTTTGATTACAGTTAAACAAACAATAAATACTAGCAGCATTGCAGAGCAAAGACCTTTTGAAAACCCAGTGATAAACAAACCAGTAAGAGTTTCATTTAAACTCAGATCTGTGTTTAATTGTGCAATGTGTTCTGTAAGCACTCTTTTGTTTAATTGTTTTTTGGAGCTGCAGCTCTTATACATATAGTGTCAACTGAAAAATCCATCCAGAATTAATACCTTGACGAAAAACTGTTTGATATTCCAGTCAAGGTTAGAATTTAAGTAAAAGGAGCTAATCTTTAATAATCATCCAACAGAAACTATACACCAATAAACAGAAATAATAAACCAAAACAAAATGAAGAACGATCTATATACTGTGCAAGAAGGAAGCCCACAAAGACTTCTCCTCTGGGAGATATGGCAAATAGATGGGCACTGATTGTACTGATGCCTGAAGCTGATGCTGAAATGGTAATTAAGGCAATGACCAATCTGTTTGAAAAATATTGCAACATTAAATCAAACTAAAAGACTGTATAAAACTTCTACCAAAGCCAACTGAGGAAACTAGCCAGAAGTAAAAGGTTGATATTTTCAGATGGGTTATTTATAGTTCTGACCATGAATTGTGCACCTATAATAGCAGTATAAAATTAGTTCTACAGGTAAAAATGAAGAAAAATCAAACAAGGTCATTTCACACCTTCAATATATGTTTAGAATATTGGTGTTGAAAATTTTTCTAAACAGGTCATGGCCCTAAGATGTCACACTCCTCTTTCGCTTTAGTACCAGCAGGCTATTTAAACTCCAGGTAGCCACTTCATCAGTGTAATGATATCAGCTGCTTCAAATGCCTTATTCTACCCTTTTATATTCCATTTTTTCCCCTTCAACTAATATAGCCACTTTTTAACCGTTCAATTTTAATTTCATTTTTCCAGATAAGGTCACTTGTTTTTTATTTAAGATTGCAAGTTCAGGACTTTATATTTTTGACTTAAAGATTATTAGATTACCTTCCATCAATTTTTTCTCCATACTTACGGATATTAGTGTTTACTTCTTGAATCTCTTGTATCATTTCTTGTATTTCTCATTTTTTGATTTATGAATCTGATTTTTGAATTTGGCTTGGACCTATTTTTTAATTTAGATTTTTGCTATTTTAGAATTTTTGTTGTATTTTAAATGAAGGATATATTGGGAACTTATTTTTTTTTATTTATTAACTTTAGTTATTAGTTTCTTTATGGTCCTGTTTTTAGAGACAATGTCTTTCTACCCTTTAAAATTAATTCTGAATATTTTCTTTCTTTGGGACCAGTGGCATTGCAAGGGGGAACTTCAGATGCTGAAACCCCTGATCTTTTGCATCCAGCACCTGATGGTTTTCTTGATCATGATCAAAAGCAGTAAACCCCCATTCTTTTTTCCATCATATATAATATAGCCCCTTATCAGTGTTACAGCAAACATGTGAGACGCTTATGAAACCCCAAAGGATCCCTCTGCTCTTTGATTTTATATTCATGTGAGACGTGCATGAAACCCCAACATCACAGAGGGCGTTAAGACCCTGATACCTTCAAATCCTAAAAATGCCCCTGTTTGGAACTACTGTTTGCTTTTTCCATTTTTTGTGTTGTGTCATTGAGCACACACACACACACACACACACACACACACACACACACACACACACACACCAAGCACACACTAGAGACAATTTAGAATCGCCAATGCACCTAACCTGCATGTCTTTGGACTGTGGGAGGAAACCAGAGCACCCGAGGAAACCCACACAGACACGGGGAGAACATGCAAACTCCACGCAGGGAGGGCCCTTAACAAAACATAACATAAAAATACTAATAGCATACATTCAAAAACTGTTCAAAATCAAAATGAAAAATGATTTCAAAAACAGTTTAGGAGCAATAGTATATTGCCTCCAAAAGAAAACAAAACTTATTGAGGAATAATATGTCCTTGTTTGATTTTTGTCCAGTCTTACCTGTACAACTGATTTAACATTGCTGTTGTAGGTACAAAAATTAATAGATGAAAAAAAAAGCTAAAAATCATTAAACAAAGACAGTGGAATAATATTCCAAAAATAAAGAATTAAGAATAAGACCTTACAAAACTACAAAAAGAAATCCGAGAAAGGGGAGTAGTGCTGGGGTTTATGACCAAAATTCTATATCACGGTATTTTATGGTATTCTTTTCCCATGCATTTTCCACTGCAATTACTGCAGTAGACTGGCAAAGAATAACCTATTCCACTGTCATGAGAATTGTACATTGTACAAAAAACATTTTAATGTGCACACAAGTATTAATACAGGTTTGCATGGCCCCATAAAGTGATAGTTTTCAAGGGGGTGGCACTAATGATGAGAAGGAATCATATTGCATGACAGTTGCAGTCAAAATATTGAACCTTTTTATTGAACAAATTTTGCAGACAACTTAAACTATAATTTTGACAAACTATTTTCAACCATCCAAAGAGGCATTTAGACTTAGTAAAATATTCAGAGGTGCGTGTCAAAAGTTGTATTGCACTGAACATGTCTTAGAAAAAGAATAAATAGTAAACATTTTTTGTAAACCAACTACACTTTCTGTTAATGTTAACTTTCTTTGTCCACTGACACGTTAAAGTGACTTTTTAAACAGCTTTACCATCATTAAACTACATAATATTTAAACTAATAAATAATAACAATAAAATAATAGTGCAACTTCCAGTAATAATACTATTACTTCAAGGCTTCAAGGACAGGTACATTACACAGTATTCACCAAATAAAAATAAAACAAGTGCAACTTGGTGATGACATCTTTACCAAATGAACCATCATTAAGGCAAATTGCATTAATATGGACCTTGCTTCAAGCTAGGCCAGCAGGAATGCATGGTGGACTGGCTGCCTGGCTGTCCTTGTGAGATGGGTGCGCAGGGGTGACCGTTGCAGTGAGACACAATATGGTTTGTACCTCATGTCATCGTAAGTGTTGGTCATCCCAGGCGAACGTTGCAATGGGTGCATCAGCTACAGGAATGTGTTTAGCACCACGATCAGCTGGGGACTGATCAGCTAATCTCGGAACCTCACTTACGTTTTCGACCTCCATCTTCAGATCACTTGCATCAAAATCGGAGTCCGACAAGCCAGAGTTGATTCAGCGATAATACGCAAAAAGTCATCCACGGATTATTTTGCTTTGAGCATTCACTTTGGTATCTCTCCAATTTTAGAAGCTGTTTGCTCTTCGCTACTCATGCACGCACAGGGGAATCGAGGTCAAATCAACAAAGCTAACTTCTAGCAAAAGCGTATTGAAAAACGTTGTAACAACAAGACCACTGATCTCTATCGATCGCTAGCTAGACTGAAGCATCTCACAACGTGGGAGTTACCGGCAATATATCGTACTGGATTGCTTGACCCACAGAAACGTTCGCTTGCCATACCAACTTGAAAATTAATATTTTACACAATTTTATATAAATTATCGTCTCGCTTTCGATATCGTAACTTCGAAAAATCTAAGTTGAACCATCATAATCATTCAGGAAGTGGCCCCAGAGGCTGAGAATACTCTGAAAGAATGTTTTGGAACTACAGACTGGGATATCCTGCAGGGATCTCACAGTGAGAACATTGAGGAAGTTGTTGACTGCACTACTGACTATATCAGCTTCTGTATGGACATTGTAGTTCCAGTAAGAACTGTATGCTGCTATGCTAACAACAAGCCATGGATTACAAGTGACATCAAGGACCTTTTGAACCAGAAGAAAAGGGCTTTTAAAGACGGTGATCAGCATGAGCTCAAGCGCGTGCAGAAGGAACTCCGAGTCCAGCTCAGGGTGGCGAAGGAGCAGTACAGGAGAAAGCTGGAGCAGAAGTTGCAGAATAACAGCATGAAGGAAGTGTGGGATGGGATGAAGATCACCACTGGCTGCAGCTCGAAGCGGGGTACCACCATCGAGAGAGACGGGAAGAGAGCAAACCAAATGAACAACTTCTTTAACAGGTTTGACCACCCTAACCCACTCTCACCTCGGTGTATTGCACCCTCCACACATCCTTCTGCTGATACCAGCATAAGAAAGACATCCCCACCCATAATTACAACAGCGCAAGTGAGCAGAGAGCTGAGGAGACTTCGTGCCAGCAAAGCAGCGGGTCCAGATGGAGTATCGCCACGACTGCTGAAGGTCTGTGCAACGAAGCTGGGGAGTCCTCTACAGCGCATCTTCAACCTGAGCCTGGAACAGGGGAGAGTCCCGAGGCTTTAGAAAACATCTTGTATCACCCCAGTCCCAAAGGTATCACGTCCTATTGAGCTGAATGACTTTCGGCCTGTTGCTCTGACATCACATGTGATGAAAACCATGGAGAGGCTGCTGCTTCACCACCTTAGGCCACAGGTTCAACACGCCCTTGACCCTCTGCAGTTTGCATATCAGGAGAAGGTGGGAGCGGAGGATGCCATCATCTATATGCTACACCGATCCCTCTCTCACTTGGACAGAGGCAGTGGTGCTGTAAGAATTATGTTTCTAGACTTCTCTAGTGCCTTCAACACAATCCAACCTCTGCTCCTTAGGGACAAGCTGACAGAGATGGGATTAGATTCATACCTAGTGGCATGGATCGTGGACTATCTTAAAGACAGACCTCAGTATGTGCGTCTTGGGAACTGCACGTCTGACATTGTGGTCAGCAACACAGGAGCGCCACAGGGGACTGTACTTTCTCCGGTCCTGTTCAGCCTATATACATCAGACTTCCAATACAACTCGGAGTCCTGCCATGTGCAAAAGTTCGCTGATGACACTGCTATCGTGGGCTGCATCAAGAATGGGCTGGAGGAGGAGTATAGGGACCTAATCAATGACTTTGTTAAATGGTGCGACTCAAACCACCTATACCTGAGCACCAGCAAAACCAAGGAGCTGGTGGTGGATTTTAGGAGGCCCAGACCCCTCACAGACCCAGTGATCATCAAAGGTGACTGTGTGCAGAAGGTGCAGACCTATAAATACCTGGGAGTACAGCTGGATGATAAATTAGACTGGTCTGCCAATACTGATGCGCTGTACAAGAAAGGACAGAGCCGGTTATACTACCTTAGAAGGCTGGCGTCCTTCAACATCTGCAATAAGATGCTGCAGATGTTCTATCAGACAGTTGTGGCGAGCGCCCTCTTCTACGCAGTGGTGTGCTGGGGAGGCAGCATTAAGAGGAAAGACGCCTCACGCCTGGACAAACTGGTGAGGAAGGCAAGCTCTATTGTTGGCATGGAGCTGGACAGTTTAACATCTGTGGCAGAGCGAAGGGCGGTCAGCAGGCTCCTATCAATTATGGAGAATCCACTGCATCCACTTAATAGTATCATCTCCAGACAGAAGAGCAGCTTCAGCGACAGACTGCTGTCACTGTCCTGCTCCACTGACAGATTGAGGAGATCGTTCCTCCCCCAAACTATGCGACTCTTTAATTCCACCCGGGGGGGTAAACGTTAACATTTAACATTATACATAGTTATTGTCTGTTTTTCACCTGCATTATTATCATTCCTTAATTTAATATTATTTATTGTATCAGTATGCTGCTGCTGAAGAATGTGAATTTCCCATTGGGATTAATAAAGTATCTATCTATCTATCTATCTATCTATCTATCTATCTATCTATCTATCTATCTATCTATCTATCTATCTATCTATCTATCTATCTATCTAAGTATTGGACTACCTGTACTGACTGATAATGGAGATAACAGAAAACTGATTATACACACATTCATTGTACATTTCTTATTACTATGGTATGTTTTTACTACCATTACTAAAAATAGTGTATTTTAATAACTATTACATACCTATGGCTATGTAAAGCCTGTGTCCAAAGCACAGGTACTCCAAAGGATGTTTGCAGCTAAGGTGGTGCAGCAAATTGCTCGTGTTGCCGCCTCCAGCGACAATTTTAGCTCGACAGCATTTGCAGTAAATAGTTGTTTGGTCCACATCCGACCTTTTAAAACCAAAGTATTTCCAGACAACAGACACAACTTTTTTCGGCATGATGTGTCATCATGTTCAACTTTATCGTCTGCTACAGCTTCAGTTTCAGAACGTTTTCTGTCCATTTTCACCACTCAATACCTCCACTAATGCATGTACTCTGTTGTATGCGTGTTTAGTGGTGTAACAGTGAAAAAGGTGCCCCCTTACACAGTTTCCTGCTGCGCCACTTTCCGAACGTTGTTTAGGCTATTTAAACCGGCGTTGCGGCATAAGAAAAATCAATATCATAACAAAAATAAAAAACGGTTTTTGGTTTGAACCGATATACCTCCCAGCACTAAAGGGGAGATGAGCAGGACAAGCAGGAGATAATGCTTTAGCTACTTGACAGCAAAAGCAGGAGCTATTGCTTCAGGGTGGTCCCTACAACTGTGTCACAGATCAACATACAAAGGACAAGAAAGATATTTAATTGAATTAGCATACATAGTAATAACAAAATAGTTTGCAAACCAAAACACAGTACATAAATATAACATGTAACAGGAATTAACAAAAACACTTACATACAAAAATGCCAAAATAAACTAAGCAAAAGAAAACTGAGACCAGCCTGGTCTACCCACAACACTCATGTTTGTTTGTGTGGCTAGCTGGCCCACTTGCTTGCTAGCTTCATACTTCTTTCCTAACTGGCCACTACTTCCTTGGGTAAGCAGTTATTGGTTGTTGAAAGCCTTTGGCACTTTCAGTCTCCAGCTTTGTGTGTTCCTGGTTAATCCTATTCTTTCACTGATCCTGAGCTCTTGTTATCCATATTCAAAATGCATGTTTTTAAGATACTTAGTACTGTATATATGACTCCTGTTTTGAATTCCAACTATTATTTGATATAGTAATTAGCTGCTTGACCTCAGTTACCTCATATAACATCAACAGTTCAGACAACAATTTTGAATTTGCCTGATTGGATCATTTCAATTTACACTGGTTTAACAATCCGAAGCCTGTAAGCCCTCATCATCTCTAAAGACATAAGACAAAACAAAATTAAACACTTAGACAATGGACGCAGTTATAAAGAATATCTTTTGAAAGGCCATGGGGCAGCCCATCTAGTGACAAACAAGGAAAACAAAAATGAATCCCATAGGTTTGTCTTTGGATGAGGAAGAAAAAAATTCATAGGTATGTCATAGTGTGGGAAGGTTGCAGTAATCAAGGAGCCTATTCCAGCAGCACTGAATACAAATGAAGAAACAGCCTTGGATGGGGTGCCAGTCCATTGCAGGACGTCCTCAAATCAGCACTCTCATTTATTTGTGCTAGGATTTTAGAGTTGCAAACTACTTCAATGTACAGAGTCTGATTACCACAAAAATGAGCGGTTTAACGTGGTCATTGACCTGCTGGAATTCTTCTTAACATTTTATTTACTCTCAAACAGATGATGCTCCTTCAATAATGCCTGTTAGAACTTAAAATGGTCACCAGGAGAAAGGTGTAACATCAGTTGTTTTGTATTTTCATTGTTGAATTATAGCCAGTCCTGTGGTGGGTTGGCACCCTGCCCAGGATTGGTCCCCTGCCTTGTGCCCTGTGTTGGCTGGGATTGGCTCCAGCAGACCCCCGTGACCCTGTGTTCGGATTCAGCGGGTTGGAAAATGGATGGATGGATGAATTATAGCCACTTTATTTTAAACTACAACATCTGTGTCCTTTGTTAGATTGTTATTTTAACATGGCTCTATTTTCCCACTTTTTGTACTCAGGCAAATTCGTGTATTGACTAAATTAATGAGAAATGCATGTATTTTACTATATACTTTTTATTTTTTTTGGGACCAGTGCACTTCATCATGGCTATAAAACCTCTCAACAAAAATGTACTTTCAATTCTGCTGTAAAAGCCTGCACATTTGTTTTCTTGAAGTCAGAGGTTTTCACACCACTTAGTGTTTTACAGGTGGTGATGTATTTTTTACTTTTAAAAAGAAACCTTATTGTAGTTTAACAATGAATCATATTCAGTGTCCACTGTTGTCAGAATAAGCTACTGAATTTCTTTTTATTTCTGTTTCAAAATGGCATGGTGGTACCCTTAAGGTTCTAACAGACTGAGTTTCAATATTCTTTTAGAAATAAGAAATCTGAGCAAAACTTTTCTGTTTGTGCTTAAAAATACAAGCATTTTGACCTAAGAGTTAACTGTCCTCGCGTACCTTTATGATCAAAGAATTATCATGCATAATGTAACAGTTAGTTTTATGTGACCAACACCTTTGCTGTAAGTCACTCTTCTCAAGGTTGTAAAACAGGTCCAGGGGCCTCATGTATAAACGTTGTGTACACACAGAAATGTTGCGTACGAACATTTCCACGCTCAAATTGCGATGTATAAAACCTAAACTTGGCATAAAGCCACGCACATTTCCACGGTACCTCATACCCTGGCGTACGCAATTTCTCCGCTCAGTTTTGCAGACTGGCGGCACCCAGCGTCAAAGCAGTGCTACTGTTCTTTTGTGGTCACACTTTCTTTCTTAGATCCACATTCCTGATGCGGCTTTATAAATACACTGAAACTAACTGCATATTGTTTATTAGTGTAATGCATCTGATTGTAATTAACCTGCAGCAATATAATGGTCCAGGGAATAGCCATAGTATTCCAAATACCATAATTGCTTTAGGGTTGTAACTCTCACTACATCTTCTTCTTCTTTCAGCTGCTCCCGTTAAGGGTTGCCACAGCAGATCATCTTTTTCCACATTACTCTCACTGCACCACTCGGAGTATTTATATCACTGTACCTGAGTGGGGAATCACAGCAGCAGCTGATTGGAAAGAGAATTATCGGTACACAGGATGAAGCAGATGCTGCCTCAGCCATGGCAAAAAGCTTCAGAGACTTCCCTGTATGGACTTCGCGGTTTAGAAAAAGTTTCATCCCAAGAACTATAAACGCACTCAATCAGTCCATCAAGTGCTCCTTGTAGAACTGTTTGTACTTATAAGTACAATTACCTCACTGTAAACTTGCACTACAGTTATAATATTGCACAACCTGTGCCACTTTATAAAGCACGTATTTACATTTGATGACGATATCATTTTTAAGATGAAATGCAGCAAAATATGTTGATTATATTATACAGATAAAACTTTAACTTCATTTAAATAATCTGTATTGTTAATAATTAAACATGTGAGGACACGGTGCCGCAGCGCTACCTAGTTCAGAGATTGTTCCTGCATTGCGTTGTATTCTTGCGCTGACGCGACACTGGAAGGATAGACGGATAGAATAATTAAACATGTACTACGAAGATATTTCAATGTTCCTTAAAAGTTTTGAAGAATCGGCGTTCTAAGCTTACAAATGGCTTCACGTCTATTACATAGCTGATTGTGTGGCGATTGGGTATTTGGAGAAAGAAAAGTAAGGACAGGAATTGGGGTTAGTATATTTGAAATAGACAGTACTGCTGTGATAAATTATTTCATTGAAGGTCGCGCATGGTGCAGCAACCCTCTTGCGTGAGACATGAACAAGCACTGCGCCACTGTGTTCCCATGTTTAATAACATGCTTTCATTCCTATCATCATGAAAAAGATATCAAGATTACATCTCAGTATTTTAATTATTCAGAGAGCTGTAATATCACGAATGTAATGGATTATGTGTCCTGTCGGAGAAAGAGAAAGCCCGTTTAAGAAGCAGGTAGTGATTCACACACATAGAGCACATAGAAGATCAAATACAGAACAAAGCATTTAACATGCTACTTTAGTTACAATAGGATTTGAGAAACTAGTAAATTAAACGATTTTAAGATGAAGTTTATGATGTTCTACTTTAATGGCAAAATAAACTACGTTATTAAAGTGGAAATTTCGAGATTAAAGTTGACATTTCGTGCTTTTTTCCCCACTGTGTGCCTATTTTTTTTGTCTGTACCCTAATAAGCTTTCATATGACACTTAGACGGTGGGCTACGATTCACCTTTTCATGGAGACTTTGGTATGTGATTTCTTTTTTATTTCGGGCACTGCGCGACTTTGTGAACTTGAGCTTTCAAGTTTCTCCGACACTGTCACTCGATCAACTTCCTTTTGTTGTTTATATCACTGTTTAAACCAACAAATAGTACGTTTTTCCTTTGCCTCCACTTGGTATTCGCTGAAATTCTTATATTTTCCCCTGTGCTTTTCCCATTGTCTTTTCACAGAAGGCTATTTATATTGATTTGCATATTCAAAGAGGCGAAATTCTGGGAGGAGTTGGGGCGGGACAGAAGGCGCGTGCACGTGCGTTACTTTCACGCTGATCAGGATTTATGTAGCGGAAGAACATGGAAGTTTGCGTATGCACAGATTCCTGCATCTGGATTTTTCTGTGCGTACGCACATTCCCGCTTTTGTGCTCACGCCATGTTATAGTGTGAGTTCTACGCACGGCGTTATACATGAGGCCCCAGGTCTCCATGAAAGAGAATGACAAGCAATGCTTGTAGCTAACTGAGACAATGGGTAATTGTTACGTAAGTTACCATGCAGGCTAATTTCCACAACTTGTTTTTAGGTGGCATGCTTATTTTTTGTAAATCCTATATTATAGTCTTATGTATATGTGTGTGTGTGTGTATCTGTATGTATGTATATATATATATATATATATATATATATATATATATATATATACACATATATATATATAAGCGAAGGTCTGTGATCTTCTTCTTTCAGCTGCTCCCGTTAGGGGTTGCCACATCGGATCATCTTTTTCCATATCTTACTGTCCTCTGCATCTTGTTCTGTTACACCCATCATTTGCATGTCCTCTCTCACCACATCCATAAACCTTCTCTTAGGCCTTCCTCTTTCCTTCTTGCCTGGCAGCTCCTTAGCATCCTTCTCCCAATATACCTAGCATCTCTCCTCTGCACATGTCCAAACCAACGCAATCTCACCTCTCTGACTTTGTCTCCCAAATGTCTAACCTGAGCCGAGCCTCTAATGTACTCATTCCTAAACCTATCCATCCTCATCATTCCCAATGCAAATCTTAGCATCTTTAACTCTGCTACCTCCAGCTCTGTCTCCTGTTTTCTGGTCAGCGCCACTGTCTCCAACCCATATGACAAAGCTGGTCTCACTACCATCCTGTAGACCAATCCCTTTCACTCTTGCTGATACCCATCTGTCACAAATTACTCCTGACACTCTTCTCCACCCATTCCATCCTACCTGCATTCCCTTTTTCACCTCTCTTCCACAATCTGCATTACTCTGAACTGTTGATCCACCTTCACCAGCTCTCGACCCTGCAATCTCACCATTCCACTGACCTCCCTCTCATTTACACACATGTATATTGTCTTGTCCCTACTGATCTTCATTTCTCTCCTCCTTAGGGCATATCTCCACCTCTCCAGGGTCTCCTCAACCTGTCCCCTACTGTGGCTACAGATCACAATGTGTCATCAGCAAACATCACAGTCCACTGGGATTCCTGCTTAATCTCATCTGTCAACCTGTCCATCGCCATTGCAAATAACAAAAAGCTCAGAGGCGATCCCTAATGTAATCCCACCTCCACGTTGATTGCATTCGTCACTCCTACCACAGACCTCCCTACTGTCACACTTCCCTCGTACATATCCTGTACAACTCTTACACACTTCTCTGCCACTCCAGACTTCCTCATACAATACCACAACTCCTTTTGAGGCACCCTGTCATATGCTTTCTCTAGGTCCACAGAGACGGAATGCAACCCCTTCAGGCTTTCTCTATACTTCTCCATCAACACCTTCAGAGCAAACATTGCATCTGTTGTGTTCTTTCTTGGCATGAAACCATAATCATCTCCTCACTTCTTAACCTAGCTTCCACTACTCTTTCCCATAACTTCATGCTGTGGCTTATCAGTTTTATTCCCCTGTAGTTACTACAGCTCTGGACATCCCCCTTATTCCTAGAAATCGGTACCAGTACACTTCTTCTCCACTCCTCAGGCATCCTCTCACTTCCAAGATTCCATTAAACAATCTTGTTAAAAACTCCTCCTCCTGTTCTTAATCTCCAACATCATCCTACAGACCCCCATCCTATGCTGCCTAACTACACTTTCCCCTACCACCACTTTGCAGTCTTCAATCTCTTTCAGATTGATCCTCATGCATAGGATATAATCTACCTGTGTTTATCTTCCTCCACTCTTGTACATCTCCCTGTGTTCCTTCCTTTTCTTACAATACATATTCACCAGAGCCATGTACATCCTTTTCACATAATCCGCAATCATCCGACCTTCTTCATTCCTCTCCTTGACACCATACCTACCAATTACCTCCTCAACCCTTCTGTTCCTTTTCACCAATATGTCCATTGAAATCTGCTCTAATCACCACTCTGTCCCTTGGGTACACTGTCCATCACTTCATTCAACTCACTCCAGAAATCTTCTTTCTCATCCATCATACACCCAACTAGCAGGGCATATGCACTAATAACATTCATCATCACACCTTCAATTTCCAGCTTTATAATCATCACTCTGTCTGACACTCTTTTCACCTCCAAAACACTCTTGACACAAGTGAAGGCCTGTGATACAGTTTGCATATTTGTAACTAGAAATCGATAAAGGGAGAAAATGAATCACACATCTTAATAATTTTTTATTCCTGCACTTTCAACCCCTACCAGGAGTCATCATCAGAGGAAAACGATTAGACATATAGGAATCAAAGGCAACATATAGCAAATGATGAAGGGGGGGGGGGGTGTGGGAGTAATGGGGGGGGGGGGGTGGATTAATAAGGTGGTATTCGGAGGTTGTTGGTCATAAAGTTTTATTTAATATGCGGATGTTCTTCTTTTTAAGTCTGCATATGCCAGCCCACTATCGCACTAGTTAACCATCAAGGATAAAGTTGATTACTGCATTGTGCAGGAATTTCCAAGAAACAAATAAGGAAACAATAAATAAACAAAAAATAAATAAGGAAACCAAATCAGTGATCTGTAAGACTGTTGACACTACAAAGTTCCTGTATGACAGTAAGATTTGGGTTACCTACCTTTGTCACCAAAAAATTCTTGAGAATTTCTATCAACACTATATCCAGACAATTCTCCATATCACTTGGAAGAATGATCAAACCAACTCCAGTATCCGAACAGAAACAAATAACTCAGCATTGAAGCCATAATCAAGAGGTACATGTCACTCCCCACCTCACAGAGACTACACTGCAGCCTGGCATTGTGTTGTGATCTGACTCATTTAAGCAAGTTCTTCTGTGTGAGCTTACCGTGCCAGGGGAAGAATGTAAGAAGGACACCAACAAGTAGAAAAGAGTCAAATCTAAAGATCTAAACAGCTGTCATAGAAAAGGATGTGGAACTAAATGTTGGCCCATTGAGGTCAAGAATATCGGCATTTCAGGCTGTTCGCTCTACAAAGCATATGCTATATTCAGAATAATGGGAAAGAGAAGAGGGAGAGCCATTTCTACTACTAAAGATGCAGCCTAGAAAGTGTCAAGATGGCTCAATTTATCCACTTCAAGAAACAAACCAAGTTTCAAAAAAGAAAAAAAAAAAAACAACAAATCTTATTTAGCGTTACAGAAGCTGTGTTAATTTTTTTTTTTGATGTTAAAGTTCAAAACATTTACACAACAACATTCAAGGCTGTTCTTTACGCACAGCGTAAATCTTGACAGAAACGGGTAGAAAAGGAGGATAGATAGATAGATAGATAGATAGATAGATAGATAGATAGATAGATAGATAGATAGATAGATAGATAGATAGATAGATATTGAAAAAAAACATTCTGGGTGTATACCAGCATGAACTAGGCCTTGATGACACTCCAGTCAATCCTAGTGCACATGTAATAATAATAATAATGATGATAATAACAATAAGAATTATAATACATTTTATTTATATAGCACCTGTCCCATGCTACAGACATACTCACACACTATCACATTTGGGAACATTCTAGAGAGCCCATCTAATTTTACTAACTAGCTATGGAAGCCAGAAACTACTCTCTATCATATAATAAAACTGCACACACCAATATGAGTTCAAATTAATTTCTCTTACTAAGTACATCTATACATTTTTGAAGTCCACTCCATTCCCTAATGTCCATCTTAGTAGCAGTGTTGTAAGAATAGGATCTAGTCTTAGACAAGCTGCTTGTCCATACCAGGGAACACTGAAGCACATAAATTCACATTTACTCATGGAAGAGAAATTTAAAGTCACCAATCTTCTGAACAAATGCACAGTCAAAAGTGGATGTGGGAGTACAGGCAGGCTTCCTATAGAAAAAACACGCAAACTTCATAAAGTATGTTCTTGGGTAAGGAAATGAATGAATCTCCCTGGACCTACTGTACGAGGTATAAGTGACATTTTGCTAAATCAAAAGATAAAATTAGTAATTAACAAAACAACTCAGCTTATGTTTTCGATGAAAGTTTAAAGAAACTACTGGAGTGAATTTCTTTCAAAATATTTTGAATCTTATGATCTAGTATTATTTTGGCCATAAACTCCAGAGATTTAATCCTCCAGAGCCTTTGCTACAAAACAGCGTCCAAAAAGTACAGGCGCGCTTACATTCCTTTTCTCTTTCACAAACATATCCTGTGACCCTTTCGCCTCTAATTTGCGTAAGTAATGCACTGCAGATTTTAAAGAAGCAAACTGTCATGCAGAATCAGATAAAACATGCTCAACATACACAGTCACACAGAAGTTATTTGGCTGTGAAAGAAAAGTAAATTGAGACACTGCCTCTGTTCTTGGACTTAATGATCTCGTGTGTGACAAACTGCGCAATTGTATGGGTCACCAAAAACCAGTTATGAGCAGTGCTAATCTGACAATATTGTGTAATCACTTTCCTGAACTTCTTTTTGTATTTCTAAACAAAGGCTTAAGAGCTGCTGGATTCATCTGAATAGCAGGCACAATGATTTTGTTGTATCCATTTTAATAACTCAGAACAATATACATTGAGTATAACTCTCAGCTTGCAAATGTTACAGACTTTTCTTAGCAGTTTACAAGTACTACACTTAGTTACATTACATAAGCACCTAAAATAAAGACAATATGTGCAGAATATTCAGAAGTTGTACTGCCGTATGTTTTTAATAACAAAAAAGGGGGCACATAAATGAAGTAAAAAAGTATATTTTCCTTTAAGAAGGTTAATGTACTATATTTTAATAATATTTAAGTCAAATGCTTTTCAGTTACAAGTATGGTTGATATAGTACAATTTGGTTTAATTACTGTAACTGAATACACTGTATCTATTATAATTATTTTTTTTACTTTACATCATTTAAATTTTTAATTAATCCTCAATTGGCCCACTGTGAGTTTCAGTCCATGTATGAACATGCCCTGTAATGGCAAAGTACCATTTCCAGGATTAATTCCTGTATTGCCACTCTATGTAACCCTGAATTAGAATATGTAGAGCACACAATTTTAAAAATATTTTTAATGTTAAGTTAATTAAAACAAAATCATAATTTAATATAATTCCAAAAAGAAATGTATACTTTAGATAGATAGATAGATAGATAGATAGATAGATAGATAGATAGATAGATAGATAGATAGATAGATAGATACTTTATTAATCCCAAGGGGAAATTCACAAATATATTTATATTATTGAATTAAAATGTTTTTTCAAAGCTATGTGTTTTTTATAAGAATAAAACAGAATCAGAAACAGACACAAGTGGGAGTTTGATCACATGATATAATTTAATATTTTCTTTTTACAGTAGTTTAGCTTATGATAAATTCTTTCCCTGTGTTGTCACAGCATTTCTAAAGTAGTTGAACAACCTCATTAAATAATTATTTGTTTCATAACGTGTCACTTTTGAAGCCAGAGATTTGTCAGTAGCCTAATCCAGATGTTATAATGCATTGATTTTAAGAACTTCTTTTAGGATTTGGTTCCTTTTCTCTTTCAAACACCCAAGGCAGTAACATCAATTTCACTGTCTCATTAATCCTGCATGTCATGGCAATTCTTTCAGGAAATTCTTTATTATCAAAGTTAACCCGTCGGTTGTCTCAATTATTCTAATAATGTCTTTGTTCCATGGAAAGATTTACTTAGAAACCAAGTAAACAAAGAGAATGGTAAGCCAAACTAAATTTTGTTAGCTGTAAAAGATTTGCTCTGCCTTGTCCACAGTATTTTAATGTCTTTAGTTCATTTCCATGTATGTTTCTTTGATATATATTTTTACTAGCACCTAGCAATCCAGTCCTTGCCTGATATTTATAAACAATTATCAAAAGTATGGGGAAATGAAAAAAAATCATTATGTAGAGTCAAGGCACTGCTGCAAAGTGGTAAGGGATGCTTACTCACACCTTCTGGGACTGGGAATCTCTTCCCGGCCCAGTCACTGCCTGTGTGGAGTACACACTCTGTCCATGGATTTTCTCTGGATAATATGTTTCCTCCCACATTCAATAAGGAGCATGTTAGCTTTGTGTGTGAATGACTGTGATCTAGCCCATCTAACTGTTTGGTGGGCAATTCTGCCTCCTGTATAGCACAGGCCTGCACTAATAGAAAGAAACCTAAATATGCAGAATATGAAATCTTGTCAATGTTCTTGTCACTCATTAATGAGACCACTCTGATCATTACCACATTGGTAAATATAACACAGATCACAGGCATACTAACTAGAAAATGTCCCAATCACTTATTTATGTCTCCTTAAAAGCAGACAATGGTTACTTTACGTGAAGATAAAACCTGTACAACCTATAGTCATGGCACTATACAAGCATTACTTTTGCATTGCATAACTCCCATCAGCCCTCGGACTGCTCCTTATCAGCAATATGCATGCTACTCACATCCTGCCTAAAAAACTTGCCCAGCCCAGTCGTATCAAACTCCTGTCAAACGCAACATCAATCCTCAGGTTAGTCTTTCCATTATAAGATCTACATTCTTATATAGGTATTTTATCAATTTAAAAGAGGCATCTCTCATTTAAATAATCTAACAGTGAACTCAGAAAGTATTCAGACTTTTTGAACATTTTATTGTGTTTTCGATATAATTTTAAATGGATACATTTGCCATTGTTGCCCATCAATCTACACACCATAGCGAAAACATGTTTTTTAGTAAATCAAAAAATGAAATTTTTCTTTAATATAAGTCTTCAGCCCTTTAATTCAATATTTTGCAGAAGCAATTAGAGCTTTGAGTCATCTTCGGTCTCCACAAGCTTTGTACACCTGGATTTGGGGAGTTTATCCCATTCTTCGTGACAGATCCTCTCACTCACCATAAGACTGGATGGTACGTGTTTATAAACTGCCATTTTTAAGTCTCACAACAGATGTTCATTGAGATTTAAGTCTGGCTGGCCCACTAAATAATAGTCAGAGACTTGTATAAATTTGCAAATCTTTCAAAAAACATGTTTTCACTTTCTCATTATGAATTATTGAATGTAGACTGATGGGCTAAAATTGCAAATTTATCAATTTAAATAAAATCTACAATACAAAAAGTGAAAGGGTCTGAATTCTTTATTTATCCACTGTACTGATATTCCTACATTAGCACCCACCACACAAATTTAAATATTATGACTTACTTCCACATTATGAAAAAAGCATAATTTTAATCTCTTTACATGAAGGTTCCAGTTCATTGCCTTAGCAAACAACATACGATTTATTATGTAAGAAATGGTCGGGGGTTAAAATTTAACATAATAATGATATACATGGATGAAAATCTAAGAAAAAACTTGAAAAGTAACAATCTTAAGATTATTTCTTTCTTTCTGAAATTAATTTGTTGTTTTTTTTTTATTCTCCAGAAGGTGAGGCCTTATAGTTAAAGTTAAATACCATTAAAAAATGAAGGTGTGTAAAGGCAAACTTATGAATCACAATATCACTTTCTTTATTCATATCCCATAATCACACACTTCCTGTGAGAATTCACTCTGGTGTAGTTTCTCAGGGACAGTTAATTAAGTTCAAAGTACAAGTTCAAACAAACAAGGATGTTTTACTTTCACCAACTGCAATATGAGGCACACAGTGGGGGCATTAAGGAAGTGGTCCGAGATCCCTCATGTGACTTCCAATGGTTATGTTCCTATTTCAGGTTAGAGTACGGATGTGAAATCCTTTCATTCACCTCAACAGGTTTTCTGATAGTGCATGCTCTGTCTAAGGTCCTCTACACAGTAGAGGAAGTACTGGTAATTTTAGGCTTACAGAACAAATGTTTTGCAATCTGCCTGAAACATTAACATTTAACACTAAAATTACCAGAGCCAATGAAAAAACATACCATCCTCCCACCACCTCAGAACGGGCAAGAAGTTCTCCCAGTCCCTGCCTTGATTGATTATCTGGGAGTGAGTTACCCAGAATTATAAGGGGAAGTAAGTTGGTGTGTGTTCTGTGTCTACAACAATCTATGTAAATACATCGTTTAAAACAGAAATGTTTTTCATGTTTTAGTAATAAATAACAAAATGTAGAAATGAACTGTATAATGTGTGAAGGCTGATGGCCAAAGATCAAATAAACACTTTCATAAAAGGTGCAAGTACAATATGACAGCTTCCGTGGTGCTGTGGTTAGAACTGCAGATTTATAATCCAGAGGTCGTGAGTTCCAAACCAGCTCCCCTGCAAATTTACCATTTTGAGAAGTGAGCTACTCTTATTATTAATATTATACAATAAAAACATACATTTGATTGTGTCCGTGCTAGTGTAAATTTATAGTACTTGTAAAAGTTAGCGGTTTTTTTTCCACTTTTATTCTCTCAATCACAATCACGATACAACACCCACCCCCCCCACCCCAGATCTGACGCTGTTACTTTTTATCTGAAACTGGGAATAACTGTAGATGTGAGTGGTGTTTTGAGACAATGGAACTGGAAACTCTCTGATCTGGAGGTATAAAAGCTGACACACAAACGCTGGTGAATCTGCCTTCTTCGTATCTCACCATCACTTGAATTTTTTTTATTCAGTTTTATTGAGTGTTCCTGCTTACGCTGAATTAGTATGCGCCTTATGGTCCATGATGTCAAAGCCGCACTGACAAAAAACAGAAATATAGGTATATATGTCAGAGAGACGAGATTGCGTTGGTTTGGACATGTGCAGAGGAGAGATGCTGGGTATATTGGGAGAAGGACACTAAAGATAGAGCTGCCAGGGAAGAGGAAAAGAGGAAGGCCTATGCAAAGGTTTATGGATGTGGTGAGAGAGGACATGCAGGTGATGGGTGTAACAGAACAAGATGCAGAGGACAGAAAGATATGGAAGATGATCCGCTGTGGCAACCCCTAACAGGAGCAGCCGAAAGAAGAAGAAGAAGAAGAAGAAGAAAAAACTCATTTTATGACCTGTATAGTACATTTCAGAAAACACTGTGGCACTGATGCAACATTATTCATATTATTCATATTCATTCGCACTCATTCTTGCGCTTGTAATCAGTGACCGCGTTTTTTTTTTTCGATCTTGCCAGTGTCCAATTTTGGGTGCATGGTAGAGTTTCTTTTGTACTCCAGGACATGCAGAGGAAAGAATAGTACAGAGAGGTCAGTTCTGCGCTATATGCAATCATCAGATTCAAATGTTAACAGTTCCCACACACCCAAGGACTGTCCTTTCTACATTTACGACATGTGTACCTATTGCAATGTACACACTTCTCTCTGTGCTGTGTTACTATCACATTGAAGAGGCTGGGGGGAGCAGCGGTCTTGGAACAGAAGCTTGTCAATGTTGCATCCTCTTTTGCTTTATCCATAGCCTTTTCTTGTAAGAAGCGACGATGAAGCTCCTCTGCAAGGTGAGCCACAAACACTCTTCTTTTCTCAGTGGCCCCAGTGCATGCCTTATACAGCACGTGTGTTGATTGCCACCAAGTCAACTGTGTTATAGCACACAGCAACCGGCCACCTGCGTGTTCCTGCTTGCACTGAATAAGCTCACGCCTTCTGGTGTACAATGTCAACAAAGCACCGGGCAAAAAAGAAAGAGAAATACATGTGACATTTTGAAGAAATCATTTTATGACCTGAATAGTACCAATAAGAAAACATCGTTGCACTAATGCAATATTATTTGTATTTTTATATACAAAAGAAACACCCTCGTGCACCCAAAAGTGGACACTGGCAAGATCGAAAAAAAAATGCTGTCAAAGATTACAAGTCAAGGAGGCATGCAAATGAATATGAATAATGTTGCATTAGTGCCACAATGTTTTCCGAAATATTCTATACAGGTCATAAAATGAGTTATTCCAAATATCATAAATACCTATGTGGTATAGCGGGTACGCAGCTTCAAAAATAAAGGGCCAGGTTTTAAGTCCGTATAGCCATGTCGTTCTCCGTGGGCGCGATTGCACAACCATGGGGAGTTAATGAGGTAGTTCGCACCTGCACGTGTGGGTGTGATCATTCTCAATTGCTTCATTGGCTTCCTGCGGTGTGTGATTAAGGCGCTGCACCCTTGGAGGAAGTATATATCCTGTATATATACGGGTCGATACGGGTCAGGAAGGGGGGGAATAGATGGATCGAGGAAAAGAGGAAGAAAAATGAAGCTGAAGGACGGGAAAGAGCAGTCTTAGCAGGAGGATCTGGCCACCTTACAGTTTTGAAGCAGATCGAGCTGGGGCCCCGCGAAGGAGTTTTTGGTTGTGGCGCTCTAGGGGCTAGTTCGCTGCACTGAACATCCAAGTGGAGTGTGGCGAGCAAGGCAGGTGTCCTCCCAAGGAATCTGAGGAGCGACTATGTGAGTGCGAAGGAAGAAGGGAGGAGAGCCGTGATGTCCTTAAGGCAGCCAAGACGGAGGTTGGCCGAAAGGAGCTCATTGCTGTTGGGTCTCCACCGGCTACGCGAGTTATGGGTGAGCAGGGTAGAATAAGAGAAGGAGGTGTGCTAAGATCATGAAGAGTGAGACTGCATTTTTAACCTTGGATTTTAAAGGATTTATTTATTGTTTTTATCCCCACTTTGCACTGTTTTTTTTATGGATTATTTATTGAAACTGTGACGCACTGCACTTTTTGTTTGGACCCTTTTGATTTTTGTGTAATAAAAGCACTTTGGCACTATGCCCTGGCTTCATTAGAGAATTGTCCTAATTTGTCAGCTCATCTCGGTGACATTACAGATGGTGTTGGGTTCAAGAGCTCCCAGCAGTTGGATGGGAGTGTGGAGCGAACCCGCATCATCACAACCTATGTCTCTGTTTTTTTGTCAGTCTGGCTTTGACATCATGGACCATAAGGTGCATACTAATACGATGTGAACAGGAACACTTAATAAAACTGAATAAAAAAAATTCAAGCGACGGTGAGATACGAAGAAGGCAGATTCACCAGGGTTTGTGTGTCAGCTTCTATCCCTTCAGATCAGAGAATTTCCAGTTCCATTGTCTCAAAACACCATTCACATCTACAGTTATTCCCAGTTTCAGATAAAAAGTAACAGCATCAGATCTGGGGCGGGGGGGTGGGTGTTGTATCGTGATTGTGACTGAGACTTTTCAAGTACTATAAATTTACACTAGTGTTTACAGACACAATCAAATGTATGTTTTTATTGTATAATATTAACAATAAGAGCAACTCACTACTCAAAATGGTAACTTTGCCGGGGAGCTGGTTTCCAACTCACGACCTCTGGATTATAAGTTGGCAGTTCTAACCACAGCACCATGGAAGCTGTAGTATTGTACGTATACCTTTTGTGAAAGTGTTTATTTGATCTTTGGCCATCAGCCTTCACACATTATACAGTTCATATCTACATTTTGTCATTTATTACTAAAACGTGAAAAACGTTTCTGTTTTAACGATGTGTTTACATAGATTGTTGTAGACACAGAACACACATCAGATTACTTCCCCTTACAATTCTGGGTAGCTCACTCCCAGATAATCAATAAAGGCAGGAACTGGAAGAACTTCTTGCCTGTTCTGAGGCGGTGGGGGGGATGGTATAGCAGGCTGCTTGCTGCTTGGGCTTGTTGACACATTTAGAAGACTAAAGAGGCTGATGGAGAGGTGCGAAGGGATTTAAGGTGGGCTGGATATACAAGTTTTTTTGTTGGCTCTGGTAATTCTGGTGTTAATTTTATGAATAATTTTATTGAACTAAATTGGAGATTGCAAATATAGACAGGATAGGCAACTATCCAACCTAAATAAAAAAATCTAACTGTTGGTCTGGTTTCCTTTTCTGTCAATTAAATCCTAATTGAAATTACAAATTTGTCTTTTTTGTTGCCTTGCAAGGCAGTCAGTAAATAAACAGTGAAACATGTATTCAGATTCTAAACTACTGTGTACTGAACACAAAACAAAGATACCACCGTGAAGGTCCATTGCTGTGTTACCAAGGAGGCATGCATTGGTAAATGATGCTGCCTTACACTTTCAGGAGGCAGGTTTCAAACACAGATCTTGTCACTTTCTGTGTAATGTTTTTATATTCCCCTGGGGTTTGTAAATCATTTTCATCAAGTACTCCAAGACAGTTCTCCAAGTTCTATGGCTTTCCTTGCACTTTATACTGCAGTGATGTGCCTTTGAGTGTGCCTTACAACAGACTGCAACCTCATCTAGGGATAGCTCCAATCTTGCAATTGATACTTCAAGGACAGGCTCAGACTCCTTGTGACCCAAAAGATGGATTAAGTCAGTTCAGTCCCTAACACCAAGTCATCCCTCGTGACACTTGGGTTATTTTAAAAAATGTAAGATGTAACACTTTTACTATAAGTCTGTACTTGAATGATATCAGTATAGAAGGTTTCTATATAAATAAATTTTGCTTACTTCATTGCAATATTATCTACTCAGTAAGCCAAAACACCTACATACAATACATAAACTAGAACATTTTTGATGGTAACAGCCCAAAATCAGACTACTCCACACTCCAGCAACTCACAAGGCTGGCAATCTGCTTGACCTTGTTCTCTCACACAACTGCACTTCCATAAATGCACTTATCAGTTCTCTACACACATCTGATCACTTTTTTATTTACTTCTCTCTGTTGCTTCCCTCTTCCCACTCCTCTCTTTCCCTCACTGTATCCTTCTGCCATCAATCTCCATTCCATCTTTCCCACTCATTGCTCTTCCATAGTCTACTCTGCTCTCCCTCCTCCTGACCATTTCTCCTCTCTTGACACCAATACTCCCAGAGACACCCTATGCTTTACTCTGTCCTCCTGTCTTGACAATGTTGTCCTCTCTCTCCTGGCCTGTCTCTGGCTTTCTAAAGCATTCCAAAATCAACATAATGAGCTCAGGACAACTGCAAAGAAATGGAGGAAGTCAAAGGTTCAGGCAGACCTGGTCTCTTTTGCATCCTTTTCTTCTCCCACCATCAATGCTAAGGTAAAGTTATATCACACTAGAATTAACAGCACCACCGACACATGCTCTCTGTTCTTCATTTTCACCTCGCTTTTTAACCTTCCTCCACCTCTTCGCCCAACCTCCTTGTCTGCTGATGACTTTGACACCTTTTTTTCAGGATAGGGTGGCTGCTGTCAACAGTCAGTTCTAATCTTCACTGTCACTCATTATGCCTCATCCTAAGCATCACCCAACATTCCCCATATTCTCTCCATTCACTGCAACTGATGTTTCTGACCTTATCTCCAATCACTCCCAATACCTGTCCACTTGACCCTATCTCCTCACATCTCCTTCAGGCCATCTCCCCTCACTCATTTCTGCTATTACACACACAATTAACATCTCAATCAACTCAAGCATTTTCTACAATCTTCAAACACCCCACCTCTCAAATAACCTATCCTCGATCCATACTGAGTTAACAATTACATGCCTATCTCTCTCCTTTCCCTCCTTTCCAAAAGACTTGAATGCACTGTTTCTAACTAGGTCTCTTCCTTTCTTGTATAGAATGGATTTTTCAATACCAACCTCGCTGGCATCAATGGGAACCACTCAACTGAGACGGCTCTACTGAGTGTGGTTGACCAGCTACGATTTGCTAGAACTACCAACATGTCATCTGTCCTGATCCTTCTAGATCTCTCTTCTGCCTCTGAGACAGAAACCGCAACATCCTTCTTGCCACCCTCCCTGAACGTGGGATCACTGGGACTGCTTTCAGATGGTTTGGGTCCTACATCTTGAGAAGATCCTACAGTGTGCCAAGGCGAGGACAGTTGTCAAGGGTGCATCAGACATGCACAGGTGTACCCCAAGGATCAGTGCTGGGTCCTCTACTTTTCTTTGTATACACCACCTTGCTGGGCTCCATCATCCAATCCCATGGGTTCTCTTATCAGTGCTATGCTGACGATACACACCTATATGTGTCGTTCCATCTGAAGGACAATATGGTATCAGCTAGAATCTCTGCATGTCTTACTGATATCTCAACCTGGATGAAGGACAGCTATCTACAGCTCAACCTGGCAAAAACCAAGCTTCTTGTGATCCTGGCCAGCCAGCCTGTTCAACTCCCTATCTCTGTACAGCTTGGCTCACTGTCACTAACACCTGCCAAGTCAAATTGATGAGCAGCTATCTTTTTTGACCACATGCAAAGATCAGACCTTTCTGATAGAATATGCAGCACAACCTCTGGTCCAGGCTTTGGTCTTGTCATGTCTAGACTACTACAACTTACTTCTGGCAGGAGTACCTCCATATGGTATCAAGCTGCATTTAACTGGCCAAGACGGGTACATATGATTCCTCTCTTCATGTCTCTACATTGGCTCCCTGTAGCAGCATGCATTAATTTCAAATCTCTGATTCTATTCCTGTGTAGTTCATGGTTGGGGGAATGAGCTACCCATCTCCATCCGAACTGCTTACTCCCTCAATGTATTTAAGAAGCAATTGAAAACCCACCTGATCTGTGAATATCTGTTTAACTGATTGGAGAGAAAAAAACAAACTTTTGCTCTGTGATCTTTCATATTGTTGGTTGATGTGTTGTGACATTAAGTATAATTGCTTTTCTTTTCACTTGTGGCAATCAGCTTTTGTTACCTGTCCTATTACACTTGCTGAACAAACAGGCCCTAACCTACTGTTACTTGATCATGTTTACCTCTTTTGTAAGTTGCTTTAGATAAAAATGTCTGTCAAGCAAATAAATGTAAATGTAAACAAAGCTCATCAATTCACCTAACTTCTACAAAAATAATACTGAGTTGCGTTTTAAAGATACCAAATGTCCTGCTATCTGCTACACTAATAGGTAATTCATTCCATGTATTGTCTCACACGTGTGCTTGGGAGGCAGTCAATGGGCTTAACTGGGCATAAAACAGCGAGTCAGGGGTTGATGCTGTACACTAAGAAAACCAGAAGACAAGCCCTAACCACCTTCTTCATTCCTCTCCAGACCACACCCACCTCCTGACCTCCCTTCCGCCTCTTCCCTCTTGGACCCACCTCTTCCTTTCTACTGCCTATAAAAAACCAATGTCTACCTTTTTGTCTCAGGTCCATTTTGGACTCAGTCTCTTGTGATCACTCTGTTTCACTGCAGTATACAGGGTGGATCCTCAAACCTTTTTCATCTTTGTGTTATTGTATTTACAGTATCTATCATTCTCTTTGGGAAGAAAAACTTTCTAATGTTTAGCAAAATTTACATTGAAATGTTATGCATCACCATTTTCGTATTGAAGAACTCATTTTAAAATAACAGTTAGGACCTACTGTATATTTTTCCTCATAATTTTGAATACTACTATCACGTGCACATTTAATCTCCATTTGATTAAAGTGAATTTGTTCAGTTACTTCAACCTTTCCTCACAGTTCTTATTTTTCACTCTTGTGGATGAAACAATTGGAAGAAGGTATCAGGAGTATTGCATGATTGAAGAATTAAGGTGAAGCTTAAAGGTAAGCTTTTTTGTACAGTAGAAAGACTGACAATGATGTATAGAGCTGAAACATGGCCAGTAAAGGGAGTGAAGGAGAAGAAGTTAGATGTGGCAGAAATGAGAATGTTGAGATGGATATGAGTTACAAAAAAAAAAAGACAGAATAAGAAATGAGACAATCAGGGGCACAACAAAAGATATCAAGAAAGCACAGGAAAATAGATTGATGTGGAATGGACAGGTGATGAGGAGAGACAATTAATATGTTGGCAAAAGAGTGATGGGAATGGGAGTACAGGGGAAGAGAAAGTGAGGGAGGCCAATGCCAATGAATGGATAAAGTAAAAAGATCTGAAGGAAAAGGTTCTGACTGGGGAGGAGGTGCAGGATCGAGTTCTGGTGAAGGTTGATCATGCACATCTACCTTGTATAGAAGTTGGAAAAGATGAAGAAGATGAAGTAGAAGAAATCAGCTTGGTTGTTCTACCTTGGTCTTTCTCTAAAGCTGCTGTTTTTCTTGTAATATGGAGAACAAAACTGCACACAATACTCCAGCTGAGACCTCACAAGTGCATTTATTACTTAAGCATAACCTCCATTTATGGAACGGCATAGACATTTCACTGAATGTGACCTCAAGAAGAAAGCTGGTTTGAGCCACAAAGCTCACTAAATTTAGAGTTATGATGTAGGAAGTGACGTATCTTGAGTGCTAAAATAAACGTTCTTACTTTGAATAAAGCCTTAAAACTGTTCCTGCCTGTGCGGCCCAAGCTTGACAGTATCCAAAATATCTTTGAAGAGCCTGCAACTAGATGGTTGGATTTCATCATAGTAGTTAGAAACTGTATTTGAACAATCACTATTACTGTATTAGTATTGTACAAACACTCTGCATGTCTCCTCTTCATAGTGACAACCATCTTAGTCATTCCCTTCCAGGTATGGTCCCCAAAGGCTTTGTTACACTCAACATTTTTTTTTTATTCTTTCAAAATTCTGAAAAATGTAAAAGGTTAAAAAAAGATTTTCTTCACACTGCTATTTTTATCTACTTCTGTGTATTGATATTAAGAGTGCAACATTTTATATATATACTTTTTTGTGATGTTGCTGCATAAAAATAAAATTAATTGAACTGATCTGCAGAAGCCTTTATCAATCTTTGCAACACAAATTCCTTAACAATCTTTTCACTTGCATGAAAAAGTTTAAATAAAGTGCTATTTTTTTTTGTAACAGGGCAAAAGTTACCGAAAAACACTCTCTTGCATTTTGCTGTTGTGGGCAAGATCCAGTCCATAGACCTTATCATATTTGATTTAAACCTACTTTGCTGAATATATTTCTTATCATTAATTGTTTTTTTTTTGCTTTAAGTGCAGCTGCCAAGCATGACATTCTGATCTCATCTCATACACAGCTGCATAAAATAAGCAGGTGAAAACAGCACCCTCTTAATGAATGCGACAATAAAAAATATAGGCTTTGACAAAAACTGGATGGCATGCATGTATAAAGTGACATGATCAAAGGGAAAGCACAATTCCCATGCAAAAACCCAGACATATTTGCTCATAAGTACCCCAACCATGTCAAACTCTCAAAAAGAAAAAATCAGCAAGTGGACAACAGATTAGACACTTTGGACTCAACATGACTTGATACTTAGCAGCGTGGCATTACAGTTGAGTGCTTTGGTCAGCCTGCAGTCAGTATGTAACATAAGAGAATAAACTAAACTCATGACTCTGCATCCTTTGAAGTTAAAAACAAAGCTTTCAAAATTCAACCTCCCAGCTACACATTTCTTTCACTATCTTCAAATTAGAAATTTTGTTAAACAGAAATTGCCCGATTTCCCCCACCTTGCACCCTCCACAATGCAGGAAAAAATACTGCTCAATTTCAAGGAATTAAAAACCATTTCTGCATTATATAAAATCCTATTAGAGTCCCTACCTTTCAAAGATCAAAGAGGACATTGGGAAGAAGATCTCTTAATCAATATGTCAGAAAAGGAGTGGAAGGTAGCAAAGCAGAGAATTCACTCGAGCTCTATATGCGCAAAGCATAGAATTATTCAAGTAAAAAGTATGTATCGAGCTCATCTGTCTCGCTTAAAACTGTCCAAAATGTTTCCAGGGCAAGAGTCAACCTGCGAACGCTGCAACCAAGCCCCTGCCTCACTGGGTCACATGTTCTGGGCCTGCACCAAATTAACATCACTTTGGACCAAAATTTTTAAGTGCCTTTCAGACAGCCTTGGGGTCACAATTCCTCCTAACCCACTAACAGCTGTGTTTGGTGTTCTTCCAGACGGACTTGAAGTGGAGAAGGACAAACAAACAGTGATTGCATTCACTACACTATTGGCATGCAGACTTATTCTGTTAAATTGGAAGAATCCTAACTCTCCTCTGATAAGTCAGTGGGAAACCGATGTTTTATATTATTTGAAATTGGAAAAAATCAAATTCTCAGTTAGAGGATCTGTACAAAATTTATTCAAAACCTGGCAGGATCTGATCAATATTATTTTAGAATAAGAGAAATAACTGTTACCGCATTTAATTCCCTTCTCCATCTCTTATTTACATATATATTTATTTCTCCCTTTCTTTTGTTTATTGTTGCCTTATTAAAAAGCCCTAAGCAATTCTCCTTTAGCTAAGCTCTCCTTCTCAGTGGTGGGGTTTGATTTGTCTTCAATTTTGTTTGGTTATAAATTGATCTATTTGTATGGAATGATTACAATAAAAATTAATAAAAAGAAAAAAAAATTGAATACAGGTGACCATAATATTTATTTTTTATTACATCTTTGTTTTACATGTTCTTTGTCAAGCCTCAAGCCACAAAAGACGAAGGTGGCTTATTAAGTGCATGTTGGCTGAGGTAGCTAAATGAGCATTGCTGATATTGAAAAAGCTCTCAAAAATTTTGATTTTAAAGCTGTTACAATAAAACCAGAAATATGGCACTGCATAAAAACATTAAAACCTTGGAAGTTAAAGGACTTTTGATGAAGACATGTGAATTATCCATCCATCCATTTTCTAACCCGCTGAATCCGAACACAGGGTCACGGGGGTCTGCTGGAGCCAATCCCAGCCAACACAGGGCACAAGGCAGGAAACAATCCGGGCAGGGTGCCAACCCACCACAGACATGTGAATTAACCTTTTCATATTTAAGCTAAAAATCAAAAATATTGATATTTACATATATGTATGTAGATATCCAGGCTCAGGCCTATTAACCTTTGTGTTACCATGGAAAATGTTGGGAAAGCACTGGGTTAGTACATTTTTTCTTTACTATCGTGGTAAGGTCTTTTACTTTGAGAATGTCATTATTGAACAAGTGAAGGACAGACTTCAATCAAGAAAACACTCAATGGCCTTTTTCAGAAAATGCCAATGAAGTTTAGGAGAGGACCTGAATTGCTCAGTATGTCAAAGACATTCACATCTTGCTATGTAAGCACCAAGGGCCTCTTATATAAAACCGTGCTTAGATTTCATACTAACATTTTGCTTATGCTAGACAGGCAAAAACAGTATACACTAGGTCCCACACCAAGTCTCAAATCAACTATGTCTGTGTGTACATGTTTTAGCAGCTCCCTATCATCTCCTTCAAGTAACCATGTATGGCTTAAAAAACACCTTTTTTCAATATTCATGACCTAGTCTTTACTTTCAAACCATGGGAGAACACCGAAAACTCAGTGAATGTCAACTTGAGGTACTGCTGACATGTGGTGGAGTTTAAAGAATTGCCCTCCCCCAACCAATGCACTATATTACTAAAATAATACATGATTTTTCTTCATTTTTTAAGGCCCTCAGTTAACCCTTGTCTACATGGAACTTTCAATAATTACAATTACATACCTAGGGTCTTTAAAGACCCAGCATATATTTATATATAAATCAAGCCACAAATAACCATAGCTGTCCATACTTTTCTTGAAACATTTTTCCTGAATGCTTTACTTCTATTTAAACTAATTATTAATACTAAATTACCTTTAATTTTTAAATATTTACATACTGTATTATTACACAATCATAGCTTGTTGGTCAGCACAATAATCCGAGACTACAATCATTGCGATGTGGCTCCTGGCACACACAGAAGCGGTCAGTTGTTTTGCAGTCTAGTGATATTGAACATATGTGGCACATTGTGTGTGTTTTTTGTCCACTTTTGCTTGTTTAAGAAGTTGTTTCAGGTGATGTAACTTATACTGTTTGACTCTGAGCAGCTGCTACAGCTGCCTGCCTTTTTCACTTTCAGCCTCTTCCTTCTTGTCTGAGCTCTGCCCCTCAACAACTTCCCTATCCAGAAGACATTCAGGATCTGAAGTCATCAGAAGTATCACTCTGCACTACCTTTCTCTGTTGTTCATTGTTTGTTTCCCTACTGCTTGCCTCGGAGTTTCACCAACTCCTCATCTGCTATCAATGACAGGGACTCTTTCAAGGGCTTCCTAAGCTGATAAGCGGTCAGCAACAGTTCTTTTCTTATGCCTTATCTCTCTAAACTCATAAGTTCCTTAACACTGAGCAACATGATAGAGACACATCTGTAATGACACCTGCTTTGTTTTTTATCTGCTTTTCTTCTTCTGCAAAAAGTTTCATTGTATGCCATCTTCACCCTCATTCTCCTACTCCTCCTAATCGGAGTTCTGCTATTCTGCAGTTTCCTGCCTTCAGCATTCCTGATTGATGCCATCAGAAGCATCCCTCTGCACTCCATCTCTCTCTGATGTGTAATCTGCTATCAACGACAGGGGCTCCTTCACGGGCTTGCTGTGCTGATACCTGTCCCGTGGAGTTTGAATGTGAGTACTTGTGGGTTTGCTCTGGTTTCCTCCCATAGTCCAAAAACAACTTATATGAATTGGGGATGCTAAATTGTCCCCATGCATGTACGTGTGTGTGTGTGTGTATTCATCTGGCGATGGGCTGGTACCAGCTGTCCAGGGATTCATTGGATGGGCTCCAGCTGCCCCTTGCCCTTGATAAGCAGGTTTAGAGGATAGATGTATGAAATGAAAACTATAATTTGCTTTGTCCATAGCAACTTGCATGTTGCCAAACGGATGGAGCAATACTCTTCAATTGCATGTTAGTTCACCACTTCAGATTTAGCTTGAGAGAAGTTATTTCAACTTTTCCTCTTTTACACATTTTAAAAAACTCTGTCAGTAAAATAGATCGTCAGTAGTCAGTACAAGATACTGAAACGATATTGTGAGTGCCTGTGGCTTATGCCAGCATGTAAAAATAGCACCGTGGCTGTCTGAGCAAATCTACATCACAGTACATCAAACATATACCTGTTGCAAAATATTTATTAAAGTACAAAAAATTGATATGTGCCTCATTGATGAAGCAGATAAATAACTGAACAGACTCCAACTTTCTTTTGGGAAGTAGCTTTTTTGTATGCAGGGATGGCACCGTTTCCACTCTGTTAATCTTGTGAACTTAAATATGACACTATTGCTCTGTTCAACCAGAAGTCCATAGTTGTAGCAGAGTGCTCTACACAAGACAATGTAGCTACTAACATTGCACAGATTTTTCTTACATATCCAGCATGGTTATTTAAGAAAAATATTTTCTTGTAGGAAATCTATCTTGTGTCCATCTTCTTAATTGGCCATTTAAAGGTTCCCTTTTTAACATTTTGGATGGGCATAATGTCCTTAGCCAGAAAATAAAAGGTCACATCTAATTTCATCCCACTGTCTGCTTTTTCTTCAGGAGTGCAGTTGGAAAATTCTCAACTAGTTCTCAATATTCCACATTTCATTATGAATCCTTAAATAATGCTTAATAAAACCAAATTAAGCTCCAAATAAACAAGTAATTTTACAAGCATTGTCACTAGCTCTTAATACATCATAACGCACAGAGATGAATAATCACTTTACTTGTAATACAATAAGGGTGGCACGGTAAGGAGACCTGGGTTCACTTCCTGGGTCCTCCCTGCGTGGAGTTTGCATGTTCTCCCCGTGTCTGCGTGGGTTTCCTCCCCCAGTCCAAAGACATGCAGGTTAGGTGCATTGGTGATCCTAAATTGTCCCAAGTGTGTGCTTGGTGTGTGTGCCCTGCGGTGGGCTGGCACCCTGCTCAGTATTTGTTCCTGCCTTGTGCCCTGTGTTGGCTGGGATTGGCTCCAGCAGACCCCCATGATCCTGTGTTAGGATATAGCGGGTTGGACAATGACTGATGACTGTAATACAATACCATAAAATGCATGTTCTGGGCCCAGGTAATAAAAGAAAGAGGTTTCTAATTGACAATGCCAAAGCAGTCTTCCCTCTCAGTATGTAGCTGCACAAAGGGCAATCCCAGGGTTGTAGCATTTACAGTATCATAAAGGGAGATGTATGAAGGGGCCATTGGTGACTTAATTTTTTTAAGGGTACACTGCATATACTAAAGGGAATACACTGTATACTGAGACACATCCACTATATTCTAGCATAAAACCATTCTATACTAAAATGAATACACTATATATTGAAATGCGTACAATATACACTGAAGTGCATAGACTCTAATGCGAAATATATACAGTAAATAACTGACCTGTATACACTCTTTACTGAAAAAAATTACTCTAGTGTGAAACATATAACGTATACTCTATAATGAAACAAATTCAATACATACTGAAATGCAAACACCTGATAAGGGGAAATATGCTGAACATTATTCTGAAAAGTTTGTTCTTTAAAGCAAAATGCATACACCCTTATACGGAAAATATACTATATACTGAAGGTTTTATAATCCACAATCAGAATCCACAAAGATCATATTGAATGCAGATATAAAATATAAAATGGCTAAATGAATATTTTTCAAACCACGTGCACATGTGCACTTCAAGTTAATGATGAAGAGTCCTTGTTGTTGAATAGGCTTTTGTGCTGTGAGGAAATGAATGTGCCGAGTTGTCAGAGACAATGTTGCAATAATATGTTGCTCCTTGGCATGCCTAGATACTGCTTTAGAAGCAGCTAGTTGCAATGGACCGTTGAAATCACAACCTTCTTGACATTTCACTTATTATATCTTTATGAATTCCTAGGAGATGAAGGCATTTTTTAAACACAATCCAAGTTTATTAAATTTGAGAAAATTTAGTGTATGCATTTTACCTTAAAATGTGATTGTTTAGCAAAATCTCCGGATACAATGTATGCATTTTTTGTAGACTATATATATTTTAATATTCAGTATATATATTTTGAATTAGGAGAATCACTTGTCTATTTTTTTTGGCTAAATAAAATGTTTCTATTTCTTTTACCCCACTTAGCCTGTTCAGTATAGTGGACATTTGCATTTAGGTGCAATTTCAAGGTCTTTTATTACTTCCAATTATTATGCTATTGAGAAATACAGCAGCTCATCCTCATGGATTACAATAAAGAATAACATTTTTGGAACATCCAACAATCCTGACATCCAAACAATTGCTTATTTGTCACAAATCCTACTTAACACGATGTACTAGGTTACTTGGGTACCTGACAAAGACAACAGTCGCAGTTTGATTTTAATGGTGTGGCAAATGGACTATATGGACTACAATTTTTTAATGAACAGCCTCTGATCATCACATTTGGGTAAATGCACAGATCTTAATTTTCAAATACTTATTACATATCATTCTTCTAGTTACTCAATTTTATGAGACAAATATTTACTTCAGTCTTTTTCATACCACAAAGTAAATGTTCACTGATGTTACATTCCCCCATCTTTTCACTAGCCTTGTAGCCTCTTCACCTAATGACTACACACCAGTAGCACTTACATCTAACATCATGAAGACCTTTGAGAGGCTGGTCCTGGATTATATGAGTCCTCTTGTGGTGGATCAGCTGCATCCTCTGCAGTTTGGCTATCAGACAAAGATCGGAATGGAGGATGCAAGCATTTATCTGCTCCACAAGGCTTATTCTCACCAGGACATAGCTGGAAACACTGTGAGCATTGTGCTCTTTTGATTTCTTCAGTGCTTTAATGCCATCCAGCCTTCCCTGTTAAAGAATAAACCAAGGCCTCGCTCACATGTACCCAGGTATTTTTCAAAACAGTTTTCCTTTCCACATGCGCACTGTTTTTTAAAAAATCACCATCCACATGAAAGCATAAAACTCCAGTGTCAAGAGCACAAAACAGGCATAGAAAACAAAGGAAATGTCATTTAGATTGTGTCCATCGCCCTTTTTTTTCAAATGTGTGTTCAGCATGGTATTTGCAAAAATACTGGCTTCATGAATACTGCCTGGCCATTTCACTACGACATCAATAAATAAACACTTGCAATCACAGGTGGCTTGTATGTTAGAGAAAACCTCCCCTTTCTGTTCAAATAATCCATGGAATTTGTTGATGGCTGCTTTATTTTTACATGAGTCCCGTTGAAACCCTGCTACAAGTTCCTCTACTTTGGACTTAGTGACAGGTAATTGTATATACACAGGGCTCAAGTGCACTGTAATTTCTATTTTAGAAATCTACTGTCTTGACAACGCAAAGGAGTTTGCTGTCTTGCATAATCTCCCCATATCTGCTAAATAGTAGAGTGTGCAGGCAAGTTTTTTGAAAACACTGACAGGCGATCTCATTGTAGTTGTCTTTCCTTCGATGTGCAGTTGAAGCAGCTCACTCAAAGAAAACAGTAATGTCCTTGACAAACGAAAAATTCTCTTCAGCAACAACCACTTTGTTTTCAAAGTTGTCCCACCAACTAGAGGTCTGTGTCTTTGGAGTGTTCAACGTAGCAGTGACCTCCGTAGCACATTCTGATGCCTCTGTTGCTCAATATGGTGATAAAATGATTGTACATTTAAATGTAAACATGTAAAAGTCCCATTAACAAGGTTAACACCAGCACTACTTCAGCTAAAATTGCCTCATGTAAACAAAACAGATAATGGCACACACACCGACGTCAATCAAAGAAGATACCGGAGTACACTCTGACATTGCAAGCCAAAAACTCTGAGTTTTCCCTGTCTACACGTAAACAAGGAAAATGGGAGTTTCTAAACATCTTCACCATAGGAGTTTCAAAAGGTAAGTTTTCAGGTGACCTAAAATGTAGTTTGCATGTGGACAATAGTCTAAAACACATACAAAAAGCTTTGTGTTAAAAAATACCTGGGTACGTGTGGACAGGTTCTCAGAGATATGCAGGTGGATGAGTCTATGGAGTCCTGGGTAATGGACAGACTGCAATTTGTGAGACTTAAGAACTGTGTTTCTGAGCAGCACTGGAGAACCACAAGGAATAGTCCTGTCTTCCTTTCTCTTCACTCTGTACACCTCGGACGTTAAATATAGCAGCAGGTCATGTCACTTGCAGAAATTCTCAGATGTTTCTGCACTTATGGGGTGTACTGATAAGGGGGCGGAGTAGAGAATAGGAGTCAGGTGGAGAACTTTGTTTCTTGGTGTAAAGAGAATTCTCTGCATCCTAACATCTACAAAATGAAGGAACTGGTTATTGACTTTTAATGTACCCATGAGCCTCTAAGTCTGGTCACTGTTCAGGGAGTGGATGTAGAGGTGGTACACTCCTACAAGTACTTAGGAGTCCACATCACCAACAGATTGGACTGGCCTCAAAACACAGAATAACTATAAAATGAACCGGAAGAGCAGACTCTTTTGCCTTAGGACACTCTAATGCATTCGTCTAATGTGGGAAGTGACATTGGTCACATCGTCTACAACTCTGAGATGGCCAGCGCAATTTTCTACATTGTAGTGTGCTGGCCTGGTGACATCATTTCAAGAGAGGCCCAGATAATTAACAAACTAATTAAAACGGCAAGCTCAGTTATGGGAAACACTGTGCAAAGGGATGAATTAAAACAAAACCGAGTACCATTATGAACAATGCTGCACATCCTCTAATGACACACTAACACGGAGTACTTTCAACAAAAGAATCATTCAGCAGAAATGTGTCAAGAAATGGTACTGGGGCTCCTTTATACCAACAGCAATACGCCTGCATAATGCTTCACTCAAGTCAGAACCTTTCTTTTTTTTCTAATCCTTCTTACTAATTTTTACAAAGGGTGCCAATAATAGTGGAGGGCACTGTATATATACTGTATGGACAGCAGTGTGCACTGGTGTGATCTACAAGCATAATAAGGTTTTATATACAAAAGGCTCAGAGCTGGACAGTTTGACATCTATGGCGGAGTGACGGGCGCTGAGCAGGCTCCTGTCAATCATGGAGAATCCAGTGTATCCACTAAACAGTGTCATCTCCACACAGAGGAGCAGCTTCAGCGACAGACTGCTCTCACTGTCCTGCTCCACTGACAGACTGAGGAGATCGTTCCTCCCCTACACTATGCGACTCTTCAATTCCACCCAGGGGGGTAAACGTTAACATTATTCAGTTATTGTCTGTTTTTACCTACATTTTTATCACTCTTTAATTTAATATTGTTTTTTATCAATATGCTGCTGCTGCTGGACTATGTGAATTTCCCTTTGGGATTAATAAAGTATCTATCTATCTATCTATCTATCTATCTATCTATCTATCTATCTATCTATCTATCTATCTATCTATCTATCTATCTATCTATCTATCTATCTATCTATCTATCTATCTAATAAGGAATCCTATCTACTTTTGGACTGAAAACTGAACACTTTTGCAAATTCTCAAGTAAACTATGGTTATAAATACAGATAGATGATTCCAATTTTGTATAGATACTGTATTTATAATGATAAAAAGCACACAGATATGAAATTTGAGAAATTACTCAACTAGAAGTAGTATTTTATTTAAACAACCATCCGAGTTTTTTGTATCATGGCAATATAAATGTGTACACAATATTAAAAACTGTATTAAATATAACACATTTTCTTTCAATTGCAATTATTAGTTTTATTTTAATTTATAATTCATTAATTAACAGTAGCATGTAAACACTGAACATGCCATGTAAATATAAAGATGTGATGGGAGCAATAAGCTGCTATATCCCTGTTGTGTTCCTGGTAATACATGTAATTTTATAATATTTTTTTTTATTTCCGCCATCATTATCATAATTAAATGTAGCTAAATGCAGTTTTACCTATAGCAATTCATTGCAACAAATATTATATAATGCTAACACTTTTTCTATGTTTGTAGGCGACTATAACTTTTATTACTTTGTGTGTAATCTAGGTAATGCATATAATCATGAAAAAATTCCACTAGTTTTCGACCTCCCTAAGTGCGACAATATCATTTTAATATAAAGTTTGATTATAAACAGAGATAAATGATTGTGTATTGATATTATCAATTAGTTATGATGAGAAACAAAGACGTGACATTTGAGAAATATCGTGCAGCTGGAAGTGGTTCTGATGACCTTTTTCTTTGTCTCAGTATACGAGAAAGTCGAGGGGAGCACACTTCCGATTTTTTGTTTAACAGGAAACATGTCAATATGCAGAAGGCATCTGTGAAAAAGCTAATTACACCCTTACTGATTTTATTTAAGTTAAGAAGGTAATTAGAGACAAATGCTTTATAACCAAGTGCTCTTGATAAGATAATGACCAGGAAATGCTAACATCTCTATACACAGTAAAACAGAATGATTAGCAATTCTAACTGTACTAAGCATGTTTGTGGAGAGTGAATCATGGACAAAATCTACTTAAAATGATCAAAGGGAATCAGTTGTTGCTGATTATTGGTCTGAGATGCTTGCAAATGTCACTTCTAAACAATCTTAATCCACAGAAAATTAATTCAACTTTGTGAATAAGAGAAAGGTTATATTTCATAAAAAACAACTGTGGCTTTCATAAATGCATGGCCAGGTGAAAAGTCCTCTTTCTCCAAACATAACATCACAGCACTGGACTATTTGGAAAGGTCCTCCTGAATGATCCATAAGACCTCTGGGACAGTGGAGACTAAGGTGGTGTTATGTGGTCTAAACACAGCCTATTGCCACAATAACCTTACATTAGCCATTAAACACAGTAGTGGCAATTGTTGTTTTGCAGCCACAGGATAAGGAGGTCTCACAACTAAGACTGCAATGAATTCTGCATATTTAAATATGCAGCTAAAGTTTGGCTGAAAGTGGACCATGCATCAACACAATGGTCCTAGGCACACCAGAAAATATATAACTGAATGACTAACAAAGGAGAAAATCAAGCCTTTAAAATGGTCAACTCAAAGACCTCCACTCTATTGTAATATTGTGATGTAATTTTAAGAGAGTTAAATTAAGAGAGTACTTAATTGAATGTCCTCAAACATCGCTGAATTGAATCAGTGTTGTAAAAGGAGGTCTGATGTATTACAGATCATGCATACAAAAAGTGATTACTTTAAAGTTAGTGTTGTTACCAGTGATTTTCTATGCTACTAAATCATGGTGTGCTCTTATTTTTTGTCACATGGCTTTTGTATTACAGGATAGTTTTGCTAATCGAAAATTATAAAGTACAATTAGTTCTATCATTAGTCAAGTGGGTTAGATTAATTTTTGAATTTGGTGAGTAGATTAATGATAATTGTAACCTGATATCTAAGACTTTGAGAACATGGGCAATCCTGTACCTCAACAGAGGACATTAACCTTGCCTACTACTATTTTGTTTTGCTCATGGCTTATATGTTAAGAGTGGTTTATTAACTTGGACCTTTATACTTTATGGTCATAAAATCTGATCTGGAACCAAGTGTATCTAACATACACAGAGCAAAGCTGATTTCTTTTTGTATGCTTTTAAGGTGATTATTCACCATAATGTAGTGTTTTAAAATATTCCTGAAACATTTTTTGTTCTTAAAAATTCAGATAGAAAAAGACCAGCCTTTCATACAAATCCTCACTAAGTAACAACACATTAACAATTTTTAAAGATGAATAGTTGTGAGATCATGGCATAATAAAAACCGGTTGCAGTGAAATTACTGCTTGTGAAAGAGGATTAAGGTGATTGAATCACTTCCTTCATTTTAGATTTGTGGGATTGGTTTTGATATTAAAGTAAATCTCTGTCCCAGAAAGAAGGAAAACTGCTATATGTAAAACAAATTACAAAGACAAGGACCAAGAAGAATAGAATAAATTGAATTTATTGCCTCATATTTTGTGCAGTGTCAGTTATATGGAAGGAAGACAGACAAAAGGAAACGCTGTGTCAGCACAGTAGTTAGTTATATTGGTTTTACTTTATTTTTAACATAGTTTGGCCTCCCCCATTTTTTTAATCAGAACCCCACTATATACTTCTTTTCTTTTCCCTTCCCCGTCTTCCTCCTTGCCAGTAAAACTGCATGAGACACCCACCAACCCCTACCCCATCCTCCAACTCTGCAGGGAGCAGACACAAAAAAACTACTAAAGTGAACTTTGCATAAAGAGTCATTTCCAAGGTGTGACTGGGACTTGAAAGTCTGATGACCATCAAGCAACAGTGCCCTCTTGTGGCTTCCAAGACCATTGCACCACTGAAAACTCATTTGTACTTCAAAGAAATTAACTTTCCTACATGAACTCTGTCTTAATACCTACCTTTGGAGTGACTATGTATATGGAATCCTTTACACCATCTTGCCTTAGTAATATTATGCAGATAGGATAACCTGTTTCAGTATTCTGGTAGGGAAATGTCGGACACCTAAAATCAGGCCAAAGGAGAAAGAATATGACCTATGACCTAAATAAAATATGTGCAAAAAATAAGTGCTATGGGAGAGTCACAAATTCACTCTCTTTCCCTTACCCCTTCTAAACCATGAAGCAATCTGTCTAATTCATTTTGCATTAGGTGAAAATTTGCTCTTTCTTTAAACATCCATCTTCTTCCTCTGATTGTCTCAGATTGTACACTAATTGACGGTTTGCTTTGGGAGGCTAGGAATCACACTCTTCTTAGTAGCAACTGTCTATGGGTGGTGTCCAGATGATTAAAAGTTAATCACCTTCTTTAAGAAAATACTCAAATTGTTACATAGTGACAGTTTTCAGAGTCCAGTAACATCTGCATACGTTATTTATTCATTTAAAGAAACCCTTTGTCAGTCACAACAGAAAAAAGATTCTCCTCTTGAGACTGATTTACTGAATTAACAAGTCCTGTGTCAAGTTTTGGTATAGTTGGTGAATTTGCAGTAAGGCATATTTTAACTCCTATACAGTAAAATGGTACCTTTATTTTGGAAATAAACATAAAAAAAATTTTACAGGGCTGAATATACCAAAAACACATCCACAGGTTTTGTATTACAGGTATAATTTAAGGAATGGGAATTTTTTTCTTTGCAAAATACTTTTGTACTACTATTTAATAATTTAAGACCATATTAATACTTGAAAAACTCTGTAAATGACATGAATATGTAATGTCTTGAGGTTTCTGTCTGTATTGTTTCGTTTTTAAATAATTATAGGTTTCTAGGACTAACCCACGCATTTACTCAGGAAAACATCTGACAGGCCTGTATGATAACATTCCTCAACTCACTTACACTTAGTATTATAAAATGATAAATGTATCAGAGTTCTCCTAACAGAAGTTTTTACTTGTTGCATAATAACTTGTAAAGCCCACTATTTACAAAAAGGTTCTTTCACTTTTATGAAAGCTCAAAACAGAAGTCAGTGTTTAAATCTTTCCTTTTTATTCTGTTTTTTTTTTTTAGCATTTTTTCAAATCATATAAGTAAGAGAAAGAGGCTGATACACATGTTTTGTCATTTGCTTTGGGTGCAAGGTATTCCCATGCTGATGATTATTGATGACTGAAGAGGATGATTCATTCACTCTGCTATAAAAGGGAAAGCTGCTAGTTTAATGGGATTAACATTTCACAGCAGAGACTGGACATCAGAAGGTAAGATTTCAATCTCCAAATTGTACTTTTATACTTGTTGCTCTTACTTTTTTTACTTTATATTTTAAACAATGACTAAATAAAATCTCATTCTGTTCTCAAGATAGAAGTGTGAATTTGCAATTTATGAAAGTTGAGTATTCATTTAATATTTAAAGCACCTGGTATATAACATCTAATAGTTGGATTTCTGTAAATTTTTTAAAATAATTTTTTACAATAAATATAAAACAACCTGTTTTCCACAAGACATTTGAAAAATTGCAACCATTTTATTTATTTTAAAAAATGTAATAACTTTTTAATATGCTAAACATTTGCTTTTACTCTGTTAAGTAAAGCAAGATGCTCTTTTTGGCAGTAAAACAGCACATTGAAAGATCACATTTCGGTCTTGATAGCATTCAAAGCTGTAATAATAGAAACTTGAAAGAATAAAGACTATTGAGCTTTATTTTCTGCATTATTCCGAGGAGCTTGTTAAAAAGCATGATCTTCATTAGAATATGGATACACACACAATGTGTAAATGACCTATGAATTTGCATCAGTCAATATTTATTTCTGTATTTATTTTAAAAGTGAAAGACATGTATTTTTACATTTTGCCTGTATATATTATATGTGTAATACATTTTGTGCATTTTAACAAAACACTTAGGTGAGGAAATCCAAATACTGGTCGTATATGTATTCAAAGAAGAATGTTATAATGTGTACTTTAAAAATATATTTGTAATCACATTTTTCACATGAGCAATGAACTTTGGCCAATGCCTTTATCATTAGCTACAATAATTAGGCTGTATTTTGGAAACAATAAATATAAACATTTTATTTCATCGTTGAAATTCATATACTTTTATTATCCACCTATCTTTAATTAAGCTTTATCAGGTAATTTGAACCTTCCAGTTATACTGCATTCACAAAGATAAATAACAGCTTGACAAAATATCACATTTTACCTCACTCTAGTCCATTGTGCTACTCTAAGTGTGCCTTTTCTGATATATAATGACTATTAATGTTTCTCACTAGCATGGATCAGTTCTGAAGGATTTGAATAGAAATCTGATTACAATAAAACATGACCAGGTCTATTCGTTCAGAAAAGTGTGTTTGCTCATTTGTGTTCCAAGTTGGAATATTCATTATTTAACTAGAATTAAAATTAAACTCTTGGCATGACTGCTGTGTCATGGTCTGATTAGGGCTGGGTGTGGAGATATAAAACTATGACAGAGAGTAGTTTTTTTTTTTTTGGTTAAAGAGTGTGTGAAGAATTAGATGAATGGAGGAAGTGTAATAAATGTAATTAACTTTACTATCCAAAAAGTAGAAACAAATCCTAAAAGTAGCGATAGGCTGTCATAGGGCACACTTTCTGCATCATTAAATAATCCATTAATACTCATCACTGTTGTCTTGCGATTTTTTGTTTTTTATTATTAATACTGCGTGAAGGTGCATTCAATTTTTATTATCAGAGTTCAACTTCCATTTATATTAACACAACTATTTTGATTTCATATCATCTAAACAGATTGTGATCAGTTTAGTAGTTTCAGATAGCACAATTAGATTAGAGCAATGAGCAAATGAGAATCACATCTTTTCATGGTGCTAATGAAAGTCATTAGTGATTAGAAGTTTGCTTGAAAGAAAAAACACTGAAAACTGTGGCGCTCTAGAGCTAAGCTTGCCTTCATCAAACTGATGGAACATTGCACTGTTTTTCAAGGAGCTGTAAAGACAGAGAAACTAGGAAATTCTTGGAGGTTCCCAAAGGAGCTGTAAACATTTCTGTATTAAGCAACAATTATACAGATTCCCTAACATGCTCTGAATTAGAGGATCACAAAAATAAACATTGCTGCAATGTGCTGTACTTATTCAAGTATGCAGTAATCAAAACAACTTTGGATATTTGTTATACTTTTAGGTAGATTCTGTTTTTTGTCTCATTCCATCACTGATTTATAGTAATCAAATAAAACAAATACAAAATACTATAGCAAAAGGTCTTAAGTAAAATGTAAAATTAGTGTGATGTATTAAATATGAAAAGAATGGTTTTCAAATGGAATCCCTAATTTCTTTTCACATACAGTATGCAATGAATATAGTGGCAAATACACATGTGCAATTTTTTTTCTTCCTAATTCAAACAGTTAATATAATAGATTACAATTGAACTAACATGCAGATTTTTACTTATTTCACTAGTAAAATTTAGAAATATAAATGCAAAAAAAAAACTCATTTAATAACTTCTGAACATACCAAGGAAGAAAATGTACATTTTATCTTAATTTAAATATGGAGGCAAGGTGGTGTAGCACTTAACTTTGTCTCTATGGTGTTTTGTTTTCTTTGTGTCCAAGTGGGTTTTTCTTCGAGAACTCTGATTTTCTCACATACTTCAAGGTTGTGCAAGTTAAGCTGACCGACCACACTAATTTGGCCCCATTTGAGTGAGTGAATGACTGTAACTTATAAGGAAGTAGTGTCCACTTCATGGATGGCCCCTGCTTTACTTCTCACATGGGAGGAATAGGCTATGGATCCTTATAGTGTCGTGCAATAAAACATTTAAAGATAGGAAAAGAAGTTTTGAGACACTTAATTTTGGCTATGTAGCCTTAATCATGTGTGTGACTAAGACAGAAAGAAAAGAGAGAAAGAAAAGTCTACATACAGTATACTATATAGGAGGAAACAAACCTGGGGAGATAAAATGAATGAAAATCCAGAATGGGGTCTAGTAATAAGTAACATAACATTCCCAAAACCACTTCATTCAATTCAAAATAACATGAGGCTCTAGCAAAAATATTTGTTTGGAAAAATGAATGCATGAATGAAATAATTCCAGTAAATGATTTGACATAATGTTTATTTTAAAAAAAGTTTAAATAACCATAGACATAATAACAATACTTACTGCTATATATTTTTTCCAGGATTTTGAAGAACTGAAGAATGAAATATTCTGTGAACCCTCTTTGCTTTTGTTCATGGGTGTTGCTTTCAGTCTGCCATAGCATACCTGTTCTAGACGACAAAGTGAAGAATGATGCCAAATTATTGGTGCAAACAACGATCATTAGAATTCAGAAGCACACTAGTGAGGTATGGCTTTCTATTACCTTCACTCTTGGAGACATTGAACATAATACTGTATATAATATATTTGATTCATAATGAATACATACAGCAACTGCAGAAGTATTTGTATTTTTCTTTGTGATAATATTTCTTATTTTATTTTTTAATCTAACATATTTTCAAGGTTTATAATAATATGGAGAACTATTTTTGTTGGGGCGGCACGGTAGCACAGTGGTAGCACTGCTGCCTCGTAGTAAGGAGGTCTGCATGGGTTTCCTCCCACAGTCCAAAGGCATGCAGGTTAGGTGCATTGGTGATCCTAAATTGTCCCTAAGTGTGTGCTTGGTGTGTGGGTGTGTGTGTCCTGCGGTGGGCTGGCACCATGCCCAGGGATTTGTTCCTGCCTTGCGCCCTGTGTTGGCTGGGATTGGCTCTGGCAGATCCCTGTGATGCTGTGTTAGGATATAGCGGGTTGAAGAATGACTGACTGACTATTTTTGTTTTACTGAGGAGAAGTCTGACATGAAAGGATGGGTGAAAGGCATTTTACTATAAACTGCTTAGTCTACTATAGTGTTATTTAATGGAAAGCATCAACATTCAGTCTTCACAAGAGATTCACATACAGTATATTTAAGCTACAGAGAAGGTATATAAAGTCAAGAAAGCCAAGAAACAAACACTAAGGAAGGAAACACCCACATAGAATACAAAGTAGCAAGTAAACATAACAGAAAATAATAATTCCTACACTCTGTTACAAGTTAACTAAACAAGTATTTATTCTTTTCAGTCAGTTTTTGGGTGGTCTTCCAAGTGTTACTCTCCATTGGCCTAAAGGTCTCTTACCATTCTTCTACCCCAGCATAGCCTCAAGTCTGTCACAACTGCTAGCACATCTGTCTTCCCGCCCAAAAATGCAAAAGGAGACAATATATTCAAGCAAGAAAAACAAAGAAAGGTGTAAGGCAACAGCGTGTGATTTGGTTTTGTAAACTTTGTAATGTTACTACCTCTGGAGAACACAATTATCAACCTAAGATGTTAGATGGTGCTTCAACTGAAGACTCAAGGCAATACAAATTGAGTAACACTCTCACTGAAAAATTGGAGTTAGTAGAGAAAACTCCTGTTGTATATGTCACAGGAGGCGGAAGAACAGATTAATAGAGTAAATAATGACAGATAAATTAAGGAAGTGTTAACTGTGTGAAAGTGGGCAAGGCACAGATACCATATATTTTTCAAAGAAGTGAAAAACCTGTGGCTTTTGGATCCAAGGTGATAACACCAACTAGAGAATCAGGAAATGGAAGAAATTAAGCTTTTTTATTTTCTGGGCAGCCAGCAGGTCAGAATATACTTGTATATTCTGGTAATCAACACGTACAGTAAGTCTTTTTTTAATAATGTCAAATAAGAAAGCATTTGATAAATAAATATCATAGATGGAGAAAGAAATGTGGCAGGCATTCCAATGAAGTACCTCACACCACAGTGGCTCTCTGGATCAAGCAGGATGCACTGTCAGAGAGATTTATTTTAATACCACAGCACCATAATATAATATCATCTTAAAATGTACCTTGATTGGCCATAAGCAGTTGGAGCATGCTGGGCAGTTAACCTACTGTATGTCCAACAATAAATTTAAAATCAAATTTTCTTCTATCCATCCATCCATCCATTTTCCAACCCGCTGAATCCAAACACAGGGTCACAGGGGTCTGCTGGAGCCAATCCCAGCCAACACAGGGCACAAGGCAGGAATCAATCCTGGGCAGGGCGCCAACCCACCGCAGGACACACACACACCTACACACAGACCAAGCACACACTAGGGACAATTTAGGATCGCCAATCCACCTAACCTGCATGTCTTTGGACTGTGGAAGGAAACTCACGCAGACACGGGGAGAACATGCAAACTCCACGCAGGGAGGACCCGGGAAGTGAACCCAGGTCCCCAGGTCTCCCAACTGCGAGGCAGCAGCGCTACCCACTGTGCCACCGTGCCACCCCTTCCACTTAATCCAAGCACACTAAATCAAATTGAATCTACCTAGAACATGAAATCTACCAATAGTGAAGAGCCAACAGGTGTGCTCTAAGATGAAACAATTTTGGTGGTCTATACCATGGATGTGAAAGCATACATAAAATTGTTTTTCAGGAAAAATCTCCCAAGTGACAGAAAAAGCAGGAGAACAGGGGCCTCATTTAAAAAAAAGTTTCATGTATTCTAGTGTGAAGATATGCACACACCAAAAAAACAAGAAAATGCATATGCAAAAATAAATTAGATTTATAAAATCTGGAGTACGCACATTTCTGGGAATTTTACCCATCTGGGAAAGGTATAAGGCAACTGCATGTGAGTTGGTAGTCAATATCACCTGGCACATGAAATGATGTGATTACTGTTACAAGGAATTGTATAGGCCATATGAAATACTGAGGGTTCAGCTAGTTACCTTACCAACAAGACTTTCACCATGTACAGTACTGTCTCATCTGCCAAAGCTACTTTGCCTCACCACTGAGAAATAACATTTGTTAACCACATCTAGCACCATAGCCGATTTGTGCATTAATGAAATATCACGTCTCATGGTTAACAAAAGCAACTTCATTTCTTCTAGGTGCTTTTATTGCAATAGGAGTGCAGTACATTGCACAGATTATGTTAGAAGAACAAGACACTGCTACAATTTGGCTTTTTTATCTTATCAAAAACACATTATTTTTTATTTACGTGCAACCACACCATACAAAAACGGGATATAGCATCCCATAAGTCAGTTAATGACTTCTAGCACAGAGGGCATGATGAAATGAAATTTGGCTAAGATATTCCTGTCCTGTCGATCAGTTCCCTGAGAAGTGAAAAAAGACTGATGAAAAACCAAACAAATTCTTCAGTGCAAATACACAGCATCGGTCCTCTTAAAAGGGAATTAAAATATAGTCTGTACACCACATTCATCACTTTTAAGTTGCAATATATTTGTTACGTCACAACACATTGTAATAACGACTCAGTGATATTAATTATTACATACAAGTCTTTATTTTTTGGCTGATTTGATTGCATTTCCCTGCTTGATCAAAGGTGTCATCATTTCCCAATTTCTCCAAAATGTGGTGTCTTTGTTGCAGTAAATATACACGTTCCCTGTCAAATTTTCGTTTTGGTTTTTGGTGAGAACAGTAACCAACTCCTCCTGTATCAAGTAATCTTACATGTAGCATCTACTAGCGTGCAGCACAGGGGTAGTTAGCAATGCCCCAAGAGCAGTTTAAATGCTGACTCGATCATTCTATGAGATGTTTGCATGTTCTCCTCATTATCTGCTACATGTATTCTGTTTTTTTTCTCAAGCATTCCAAAAACATGTAGGTTAGGTTGATCTAAACTTGTGGTTGGGTGAGTTGGTCTGAAGTTTGACGGGCTGGATAGTATCATCATTGGAATCTGCCTTGAAGTCAGTGTTGCTTGGAAAATCTCTGGCCACAACCCAAACATGTGGATTTAAAAACAAAATAACATTTGCCTGAAATGGGACACTTGACATATTGTAGATTATACCACATACTGTAATAAAGGGGTTCCGCACTACAGAATGCTTTGTGATTTCATCCTATGGAACCAATCTTGTGAATATACACAATATTTAAAAAGCCAAAATAAAAAAAGAAATACAACAAAAAATCCAATAAAAGATAGCCAGTGCAGGTTTTTATACAGGGATAAGAAATTCCATGGTGAACCTGCAAAAGGGAAAAAAGTTAATACAATGCTAAATCCCATCTCTAAAATTTCAGTTTCCTCAGGGTATATTGTCCTCTTTGCACATAGACTTTCAGTCATACACCATTAATAATTAATAACTACATACCATTTTTTAGATAGATAGATAGATAGATAGATAGATAGATAGATAGATAGATAGATAGATAGATAGATAGATAGATAGATAGATAGATAGATAGATAGATAGATAGATAGATAGATAGATAGATAGATAGATACATTATTAATCCCAATGAGAAATTCACATTCTCCAGCAGCAGCATACTGATACAATAAATAATATTAAATTAAAGAATGATAATAATGCAGGTGAAAAACAGACAATAACTATGTATAATGTTAAATGTTAACGTTTACCCCCCCGGATGGAATTTAAGAGTTGCATAGTTTGGGGGAGGAACGATCTCCTCAATCTGTCAGTGGAGCAGGACAGTGACAGCAGTCTGTCACTGAAGCTGGACAGTGACAGCAGTCTGTCACTGAAGCTGCTCTTCTGTCTGGAGATGATACTATTAACCCCTTCACCGCCCTCTGCCGGATATATCCGGCACCGCTGTTTTAATGCTAACGCCATACTGCCGGAATTATCCGGCACATTTGCCTGTGGTTATATGAATGCCTGGCAAGTAGTATAACTGACGGTTTGGCGTGGGTATTATTACTACGTTGTATTTCGACAAGTCTGTGGTTGTTTTGGCCGGTCATGTGACGTGATTCGCATGTAACAGCTGTGAATATGGCGAAACGTAAACTGACTTCAAGTGAGGCTTTGCAGGCGATTTTGGACAGTTCTGATCATGATTGTAGCAGTTCTGAAGAAGATTTTAGTGACAGTGATGAGCAGCAACGTGCGCTGCATGATATTGTGAATGAAGAGGCATCGGATGACGGCGCTGAGTGGGTGTATCCCCAGCATCTCAGCTGGGCTGCTGCCCGTGGTGAACTACCTTTTCTGCATTCGTTTGAGGCAACATGTGGCTTTATTGTTGATGTAAACAATTACACTGCTGAGCAGTTTTATGAGCTGTTTGTGTCACCTGATTTGATCAGACATTTTGTTCATCAGACAAATCTGTATGCAGCACAGTTTATTGAGAAAAATCCCAATTTACCTACACATTCCCGTGTTCGTGCTTGGTTTGACACTGATGAAAACGAAATGAAAAAATTCATTGGGATTTTGATGTTGATGGGAATAATCAGAAAACCAGATATTGAGATGTACTGGTCTACAGATCCTATGTATGCAACACCTATTTTTGCAGCTGTCATGACACGTAACCGATTCTCTTTGCTGCTGAAATTCTTTCATTTGAATGACAACAGAAACGAGCCAGATAAGAAAGATCCAAACCGCGACCACTTGTTCAAGCTACGTCCTTTGATTGATCATTTATTTGAAGCATTTCAGTTGCCCTACATGCCAGGACCGTCAGTTGCAGTTGATGAAAGTTTATTGTCGTGGAAGGGCCGCTTACAGTTTCGACAGTATCTACCATTGAAAAGGGCACGGTTTGGTATCAAGATGTTTTGCTTAGCTGAGAATTCAGGTTACATTTATAGATTTCGTGTATACACTGGCAACTTGCACAACATTTAGTGGTCAATACTGCTTGAATAAATGTAAAAAATGTAAAAAAAATGTAAAAAAGTAAAAAAACAAAAATTGTTCAGATTTCGCCTGGCGTGGGGAATATTTAGGGAGTTGGCGGTTAAAGGGTTAAGTGGATGCAGTGGATTCTCCATAATTGATAGGAGCCTGCTGAGCGCCCTTCGCTCTGCCACAGATGTTACACTGTCCAGCTCCATGCCAACAATAGAGCCTACCTTCCTCACCAGTTTGTCCAGGCGTGATTTTACCAAAATTTTACCACAATTGCATGCTTTAAATATGCAATGTTTAACACAGTTTAAGACAGTAAACCAAGACAGTTGTACTCAGTATCATAAGTTATAATCATATTGTTTGAAGAAAGCTTTTTCTTCAAGGATGACGTCATTTAATTTACATAATATAATGTACGTCTAAAAACTTGCTACAAAAATATTTTAGCGCTCAAAATAAATATACTACATTTACCTTTGGCCACTAAATAATTTATACATCCATCCATTCATTTTCTAATGTGTTTATCCAGCTCCGGGCAGTAAGGACAATTTACCTATGATGTGTTAAAAAGTTATTTGAAAATAACAGCTCTAGGTAAAGTGCTGTGCCAATCATATTAAGTAAAGTATGTAGAAATAAATGTAGATCACAAAGTCAAATCACAGTAAAAGCATTGGCATTGACATACCAACTCTAATTTAAAAAAAAAAAAAAAACATGTTGAGAACTTTGTTCAACCATTTTAATTGGCAGCTGCTGACTGGTTTCTTGTACGCACATAACACTTAGTCATGTGATTTGCGTGCTTCCTGTCCAGAGTTCTGTGTAGACTTTGCAATTATGCATGTGTTCCTTTAGGATTAGAATTCTGCGAGAGTCTGAATAACTGCACAGGAAATAATGTGAGATCACTGCACAGAAAGCAGTCTGACTGGCAGTTACAAACTGTCATGAACATCTGGATATTGATTACAGTCGACATTCATAAGGGAAAAGTCTTTATTTTGATAGTCCTTAAGGGGATTTGAAGGAAAACTGCTAACATTTAGAGAGAGTTATTATCTGACTAAGCTTTTTCTTTGGCAAGCTGTACAGTATGTGCACATAGTAGATGTATCTACATGAAAAATCAAGCAGTTATTACAACTAAATCCATTTAAAATAATCATTACAATATATAAAGTAAGTGTCAGTGGGTATATTATGTTGATTCATTGTTACATTTAGCACAATATTAAACCAGTATTTATGATAACTCATTCAGTAGTTCAATGCTTCTTAGATTTACAGAACTGGTACAGAATGAAACCTTAGAAATACAATTTTAAACATATCACAAGAGCAAAGATGCTGTAAGAACATATTTACTTTGTATCATTCTACACTCAGGAAATGAACGGGCATAATGTAACATACTGAAACAACATTTTCAGGCATAGTGGTGCTTCAAGGTTCCAGATAATTTTGGGTTCAAATCACGCCCTAGGTTATTGTCTGGGAAGAATATGAATGTTTGAGAGCCTACTTCAATTTTTCTCAGGGTACTCCGATTATCGTGCCACATTCCAATGGTAAAGGTGTGCAGGTTTGGTTAATTGCCAACTGCAAATTACCTCAGTGTGAGGGAGTGACCCTCACAATGTGACTAAGATTGTTGTTTGTTATTTTACTATGTTTTCAAACTCATTTATTCCAATTATAGGTCATGAAGGACAGAGGCACATTTTAGCAACAAATTATAGTAGCTTCACTTTTTATGCAGATTAAAAAAGAATTTCTTATATATAGATAGATAGATAGATAGATAGATAGATAGATAGATAGATAGATAGATAGATAGATAGATAGATAGATAGATAGATAGATAGATAGATAGATAGATAGATAGATAGATAGATAGATAGATACTTTATTAATCCCGATGGGAAATTCACATTCTTCAGCAGCAGCATACTGATACAATAAATAATATTAAATTAAAGAATGATAATAATACAGGTGAAAAAAAAACAAAAAAAAACAGAAAAACAGACAATAACTATGTATAATGTTAAATATTAACGTTTACCCCCCCTGGTGGAATTAAAGAGTCGCATAGTTTGGGGGAGGAACGATCTCCTCAATCTGTCTGTGGAGCAGGACAGTGACAGCAGTCTGTCGCTGAAGCTGCTCTTCTGTCTGGAGATGACATTATTTAGTGGATGCAGTGGATTCTCCATAATTGATAGGAGCCTGCTGAGCGCCCTTCGCTCTGCCACAGATGTCAAACTGTCCAGCTCCATGCCAACAATAGAGCCTGCCTTCCTCACCAGTTTGTCCAGGCGTGAGGCGTCTTTCCTCTTAATGCTGCCTCCCCAGCACACCACTGCATAGAAGAGGGCGCTCGCCACAACTGTTTGATAGAACATCTGCAGCATCTTATTGAAGACTATATAACCAGAATTCTGCCAGGTTTATTCAATTTACAGTATTTTATCAGATTTCCCAGTTATAGTTGGTAAGCAAACACTAATTTCATTTTTTTTTTACCTTTTTTTGATTTGCATTTTGTATAGTTGATTCTTTTGACACTGTCTTGTCAATTTAATTTTCTTTTTGGGAAGCTGTCAACATATTGCTTTTTGATTAGACCAAAGAAATGAAGAGACAGAAATCTGTATGTTCACCCATTGTAGTTCTGGGAGAGGAGGTAGAAATAGTGACTGAATATAAATACTTAGGAACTTACCTAGATAACAATCTTAACTGGAATAGAAATACAAAAAAAATATTCACTAAATGCAACCAACGCTTATTTCTCCTCCATAAACTCAAACTATTTAAAGTAGACAAGGACCTCATGTTGTCCTTTTATCACAGTCTGATCCAGTCTGTGATCACTTTCAGTTTCATTGCCTGGTTTAATAGTCTGACAAACCAAAACTCAAAAAAGCTCCAGCAGATTATGAAGTATGCAGCTAAAGTTATTGAGGCTGATGTAGATGATTTGACTTGTGTGTGTCAGAGGGCAATGTTAAAGAAACTGGAAATCATCTCAACTGATGACAGACATCCATTACATGTAGAACTAAACTTCAGTAAATCAGGAAGGATAGTCGCTTTGAAAACCCACACAAATCGCTCCAGAAACTTCTTTCTTCCTAGTGCCATACGACTTTTCAATAAGAAATATCGGAGATAATGATTAAGGTTTTGATATATATCCTGTAACCTTTTTTTTTGGTGTAAATATGTATTATCTAACTGCCTTACCTTAACCTGTCTTGTCTCTATTTGTCTGTTTTATTTCATTCTGTCTGTGATCAGATGCAACTGAGAAGGCAAATTTCATGTTTTCTTGTGTAAACATGACTAAATAAAGAAACCTTAAACCTTAAATATTCTCAAAAATTATAGGGCTGCGCTGCACTAGATACATTTTAATATTGCTCTTGTCTGCTTTCTAAGAGTTTTCTTCCAACCCCCACCAAGTTGTTCACGCATATTAAAATCTTTTCATTTTCCCACATGCAGACTAAGCATTTCATACCACAGACACCCAATCTATTCTTATATATGAGGTGCTTGACTTGTTGTATCTAAATGTCAGGAACATTAAAGCATTCATTAGTACAAGATGGATTCCTTTCTCATCAACAATGGAAAATGATTGTAATTTAACAGGAAACTCTAAAATATACACTACCAGTGAAAAGAACACCTCCATGTTTCCCGTTTTTTTATTGAAATTTACACCAATCAAGTTCAGTGAATAACCTGAAATAGTATATACATAAGCAGTAACTGCCAGATGTTAAAAAAGGTTAGTGCACCAAAAACTGAAAAATAATGTAATTTTACAGGAAGGTCTTTTTCCGGTAACAAGTAATGGGTTAACAACTTACAACTTTCTTGCAGCAATGCAAGTCAATTAAACCTTGAAAGGTGATGCATACAATTCCTACAAGTGTCCCAACTTTTGTTGAATACTTATAAACCCTCTGCTTGTATAAAAACTGTCACTACACCCTCTTGAAGCATCATTTGGACAATGTTAAGCCAGACAGACCATTATAACCCTTAAATGTGTAGGTCTTTCCTTAAAAGAACTTGCAAAAGAGACTTGGAAATTCTGACAATACATGTCTAGCAGACCCAAAGTCAGCTTTCAATGCTTAATTAACTTCCCTTGCTACAGAAAAGCTGTAAGTTGTTAACCCATTACTTGTTCCCCGAAAAGGGTCTTTTTGTATCACTCAGAAAATTGTATTATTTTTTATTATTTTGGGTAACCTAAACTTTTTTTTTGTAATGTATGTTTACTTTCCTGTGTACTATCTGAGGTTATACACTGGATTCAAAATACTTAAATTTGAACATAAAATGGAAAAATGCAGGTGTTATAAAACTGTTGAACAGAAGTGAATGTTTTAGAGTTTCCTGTTTAATTACAATTATTTGCTGTTCAATACAAAAGAAAACTGAAATTATTAGATCAAACTGTGGTTATGTTTATTAAGTTTTAAATGAAAAAATAAAACTTACAAAAAATTAATTCTTATGATACAATTTTTTTAAATGACTTTGAAAGAATATTTCCATTAGCCACAGGCCTATTTTATAATAGCTAGACAGACCGTCTGGCTTCACCCTGCAAGTCTGGCTATGTGAGGCAGCTTGTATAGCTTGCTGCATGCAGTTAAGAAATAAAAAGGAAAGCATGACTCAGCTAAAAAGCTTTGTGTGTGGCCAGGAACAAAGGAAAAAAATCAGCCTCAGGAAGGCAGCTGCTTTAAAAAAGAAATTCATCCAGACAGCTTTAACCCAACAGTTATTTATTTTTTAACCTACCATATGACTTAATTAATCACACAAGACTGTCATTTTCCTCATTAATTTGGTTTATATATTTTTAACTTTAGAGCTTGAATAGTTTTAGTGAAACTACGAATGTTCTGTAAGGTGTATTTTGTACATCATAATACTCGTTATCCTGTAATGTAGTGGCAAATGGTTTTATTCCTAGACAGATTTAAGCTTTTACCATGCAAGTGCAAGGCAAGATAGAATACTCTCTCATTCTCTAAGCATTGTTTTTTAGTTTTCCTCCAAGTAATACCACAATATTAGCATTTCTGAACTCATGATATTAATTGACAAAATTAAGTCAATATAATAAAGTGCTTAAGAATCCTTGGTCTCAATGCACTAAGGCGTTATTATATTATTAAACATTCCTCCTGCAAAAAGGCATATTACAATACATGATATTTATCAATTCATTTTTCTAACCCATTTTTCAGTTATAGAGTTGGGAAAGCTTGGGGCTGGATGCTAGTGCATTGCCGGGCACAGTCACACACTTGTTTATACTGGTCAGATTTGTCTTTAAATATTGTAAAGGTAAACTTATTATTTCATTAGAACAGTGGATTTTTTGGAAACATGCTTAGTTTTTTGAGTGTCTGAGGTAGAGGTGGGCGGTATGACCAAAATTCTATATCACGGTATTTTTCTAAATTCTGCCGGTTTCACGGTATTAGATGGTATTTTTTTTCCCCATGCATGAGTGGATGTTAACCACATTTTCCACTGCAATTACTGCAGTAGACTGGCTAAGAATAACCTATTAGACTGTTATGAGAATTGTACATTGTACAAAAAGACATTTTAATGTGCACACAAATATTAATCCAGGTTTGCATGGCCCCATAAAGTGATAGTTTTCAAGGGGGTGGCACTAAAGAGAAGGAATCACATTGCATGACAGATGCAGTCAAAATATAGAACCTTTAATTGAACAAATTTTGCAAAAGCTTAAACTATGATTTTGACAACATATTTTCAACCATCCAAAGAGGCATTTAGACTTAGTAAAATATCCAGAGGTGTTTGTCAAAAGTTGGATTGCACTGAACACGTCTTAGAAAAGGAATAAATAGTAAATATTTTTTGTAAACCAACTACACTTTCTGTTAATGTTAACAATCTCTGTCCACTGACACGTTAAAGTGACTTTTTAAATAATTTTACCATCATTAAACTGCATAATATTTAAACTAATAAATAATAACAATAAAATACATAATAGTATTACTGATAGTTGCACCATTACTTCAAGGCTTCAAGCCCAGGTGCATTACACAGTATTCACCAAATTAAAATAAAATAAAACAAGTGCAATCTTGGTGATGACAATGTCATGACATCTTACCAACTGTACCATCATTTAGGCAAACTGCATTAATATGGACCTTGCTTCAAGCTAAGCTATATACATAAATAATAAAAACTGCAACTTGCATTTATAATGCTGTTTGTGGTATAGCCCTATGGAAGCGCATTAGGGCCACTGTGAAGAAAAAAAAATATGGACACTGAAGATAAAAACAAACTATATGTCGAGAATAAATTCGACATGTTGACTATGTCAAGATTAAAGTCGACATTTCCATTTTATTCTCAGTTTATTTTATAATTAAAGTAGAATGTTGTAAACTAAACTTCATCCTAAAATCAATGTTTAATTTACTAGATTTTCTCAAATCCCGTCACAAGTTAATGCAGCACATCAAATACTTTGTGTTAATCACCACACGATAAACGTCTTTGTGAAATTAAAACTAGTTATTAACTTAGCCGACGGAGTGTTCAGAACTTTAAAAATATATTCGTTATACATGTTTAATTATGCCATCCATTCAGAGTTGTGCCCATCTCTGAACGAGTCGATAGCACATCGCAGAATGAATACAAGCAAAACATACACTAGCAAGTACAAAAACAAGTACAACTTGGCTTGCAGTATTATCCAGTAGTATAGAAACAGTATTTACACATCTGACCTTTTAAAACTAAGGTATCTCCAGGCGACGGATGTGACTCCTTTTTTTTTGCAAAAGTTCTTCTGTTCATCACATGTTCAACTTTACTTTTAGTTCAGTTTCAGAATGTTCTCTGTCCATTTTCACTGCGCAGAATACCTATGCTACCGCCCACTATTTGGTGGTGTAGCAGTGAAAAAGAGCCCTAGTGCAACAAATCTGTGTTTAGCGGTGTAGCAGTGAAAAAGGTCCCCACTTAAACAGTTTCCCGCTGCGCCACGTTCCGAACGCCGTTTAGGCAATTTAAACCGGTGTTGCGGTATAAGAAAAATCCATATCATAAAAAAAAATAAAAAACGGTTTTCGGTATGAACCGGTATACCGCCCAGCACTAGTCTGAGGTTTATAAAGAAAAAGGATATACAGGTACAGGAGTTGGAGAAAGATTCTATTCCTTTATGAATATGTGCACTAACACATATTCATTGAATGAATTCAGTAACCATTTGAAAAAATAAATGTTTGAAAAATATTTTTTTATTCTTTGAATCCATCCTTTTTCAATACGGTTTCCATGATAAGAGCTTAAAGGAGATGAACACTTCTTTTTTTCATTTATTAAACAGAACAAACACAAATTAGTCGAGGATGTTCTCCATGGTACGCCAAACTACATTATGCTTTTCCAACCAAAAAAAAAGGGGGGGGGGGTGTTGCAGGCAAGAAAATTGCTGCATGTAAATTCTTAATTCGGGTTAGTTTATGATCCTTGTAAAGCTATAGTCATAGTCCATGTATATCCCCAGTTCTGCTAACCTCCATCAGCTAGCTTCTGTTTACTGGTCAAGACTTGTGTGACAGCACCTAAAGGCCATAACTGCACAAACTGTGCAGATGTATTAAAAACTTCATGGTTTATTTCTGTGCTGATATCCAATTATTCCTAAGGTTTCCAATCACTTTGATGTCTCCTTTCACAAACAGGAAAAATTGCCTGGTCACAATAAGATACTGAGAAGAAGTCAAATAGTGCAACAGATCCCTTTCTTTTGGGTCATTTGTACTTGGTAGTAATTGTTAAGCTTTATTTCCTTAAAATAATTAAACAAAAATATGCAAATCTGCAATGAACGATAAGCTAGTATGTTTAGTAACAGTACATTAAGCTAATCGTTTAGATGCAAAGACTGATTCAGCATCTTTTACAGTAAAAGACAGATTATTCAGTGTTATTGGGCCCAGTAAGTTAAACTTACACCTCACAAAGTAATTTATTTACTCTTACAATTTTTAGAAGATGTTCATCTTCTAACTTACTGTACACAAAGTTAATTAAATCGAGAGGGGGTAATTTATAGCTTTTAATGTTTAAAAGGGCAATTTAAGTGGCCCTAAACTTAAATGGAAGTCAGTGTAGAAATGTAAGTTATATAGCTGTACTTTCTAGTCGTTATTCTTGCAGGCTTAATATACACAAAATTCATCTTAGAATAAATATGTACACTTTTCTGTGACCTGCATGGTGAGAGAATGTCTTAATTTTCCTATATGTCTTAGAAGGAAAACGCAGGTCTTGAATGGTAGCATATTCAGAGTGTTAAAGAACAGATTACTTTCAAAAGCATGCCGATTTAGAAAAAGTAATATTTATGCTCTTAAATAACATTCTCTAACATCTTAATTCAGTTCTGGGTGGTAGTTTTTCTACATTTAGTAATCACAATTTCTTACTATGTGTTGTATTTTCACAAACTAAAGGAATTTAGTTTTTACCCTTGTTTAAGCAGAAGATGTCATCACTCCTATAATATTTCAATCCATACAGATATTTGTTAAAAACCACAATAGATGCGTCATTAGAAATAATGTATAGATACAGCTAAATGCTATCTCCAATGAGTGAAACTGTACATAATGTTTTTGAATGGTATATTTTAAAGGTAGCAAATAGAAAGAATACAATACTAAATACGGAGTTCTGGGGGGGGGGGGGGGGTAACAAAGTCTACCTTTAGAATCTAATGTGTATTATAATCATAATTCTAAACATATTAATATGACTTGATAATTATTAACTAAACACATGAAAAGCTCCTAATAGTCCAGCCCAGCCTCAACACTGTAAAGTTAATTTTCTTTCATACTGATTATAATTTCTAGATTGAAAGCATCAATATGTTATTCCTGATTTGGATTACTTTTAAAAACATTTTAAGCCATCTATTGTTTAACTTCTAAACCACTTTTCATGTGCACATTTTATACTTCATGGGTCAATACTCTCAGCTTTGCATTATATCACATTATACTACTAGTCAATGTCAATCGAGATGGCTTGTGTGTAACATCTAAATTAAACAGGTCTTCCAAAGAAGATGACAAAAGTCATAGAAATAACACCTTCCTAATGTGAACCAAAGGTTATTTTACCAAACTAATGCCAAATCTTTTAGTTTATTAACCACTAAGTTCCGATAAACACTTCAAACTTTGTAGTTCCTGTTTGTGTGCTTTAAAAAATGTACAAATAGATAGATAGATAGATAGATAGATAGATAGATAGATAGATAGATAGATAGATAGATAGATAGATAGATAGATAGATAGATAGATAGATAGATAGATAGATAGATAGATAGATAGATAGATAGATAGATAGATAGATAGATAGATACTTTATTAATCCCAAGGGGAAATTTACATACTCCAGCAGCAGCATACTGATGCAAAAAAAAATATTAAATTAAAGAGTAATAAAAATGCAGGTAAAAACAGACAATAACTTTGAATAATGTTAACGTTTACCCCCCAAGGGTGGAATTGAAGAGTCGAATAGTTTGGGGGAGGAATGATCTCCTCAGTCTGTCAGTGGTCAGAATTTGTTGCTGAAAGGAAATATTGTTCCTACATATATTGTAACTGTAGATCATTAGCATAAATTAAGAATTAAATTATCTTCATAAAGCTGCCGCAGAAAGGCTTTAAACTGGGAAACATTCAAGAAATAATTTCAAAATAAAAAAATACAATAATGCATGGTATATAGTAGTAGCAAAATTGATAACCAATTATTCCTAAGGTTTCCAGTCACTCTGATGTCTCATTTTACAGACAGGAAAATATACAGAGTACACTGAGATTCTTATTTGCATGTCCAGAAAAGCATCAATATAATGCAATTCTGTTGTTTTTTTTTTTTTTTGTTCACCAGCTTAAGGTATCTCCAAACATCATCATTAGCGGCTTAGATGTTATCCCAGCTTCCCCACCACTGGATGGATTAAGATCTGTGGATGAAACCCTGGACATATTTCATCTGATTCTTTCTAAGCTGCCAATGAACAATGTGGACCAAATTCTAGCCGATCTTTTTAACATTCAGGTCATAATTAAGGCACTAGCAAGGTCAATTAACTGTGAACTACCTGAACCAAGGAACACTAGCAACCTACAGAACTTTCTGCAGAATAATTCCATGTTCCACATCACTATTGGAAATGTGGCTTTGGACAGACTTCAGAAGTACCTTCATAAACTGTTCATCAACTTTCATGAATTAGGAAAATGCTGATCATTAATGAATGTAATAGACACTATTTAAATTATTAAGTTATTTAAGAGCGGTCTTTATTTTAATGATGTTACACTTTCTATTTATATATTGGTCAGCACTGAGTACAACAGCCTGCTCTGACTTGTATGGATGTACTATTTTACAAAGGAATACATTTGTGGTTTGCAGTGCTGCTATAATGCAAACAGCCTCCGTAACTTTAACTTACCATAACCTCTTATGTTGAAGGAACAACGCAGTAACAATTAGTGGGTTTAAATAATTATTGTAATAATGCATTTTCTTTGGTACAATACATCCTTTAATATTGAATTGATGAGTAAATATTTTTATACAATGCATTTTTAAAGATAAATACATTATACTATTCCAAGGCTGAATATAAAACTTTTAAAATATATTTTTGTAACAAATTATGAGGTTATGTTCCATTCCGGCTGGGCGGTGTTAAATGACTGTGAACTGAAACAGAAGTATAAACCATTAGTAAATTATTTATATGAAAGTTTGCATTTAGTTATCTCATTGATTTTTTCAAGTCTAACATCTTCCTACAGGCTAATGAACATTCCTAGGGCATAACAAAGCAGGAAACCAGTGTGGTTAAAAAATGGTGCAATGATCAAATGTTTTTTTAATTACATAAATTGGTTCCAACTGGCTTAGAATGTTAATGGGTTAAATAGCTTTGGGCCACTTTACTGCTTAAAGAGTCATGAATAATCCTCATTAAAAGTGACAGCAACCAATATATTTTTATATGACCCTTAATCATTGTGGTAAACTAGAGTCTAGACCACAGCTTGAGATTAATCAATAATATCTTGTAGTATCTGGCAACTAAATTGACCTGGTGTGAGTGAGTGCTGGTCAGTGCATGACTGCACCCTGTGATGTATTGACACCGTGTCTAGGATTTCTTCTTGCTGCCAGCTACTGGGATCAGCTTCTCTTGAAGAGCCATAACTGGAAAAAACAGGTTTGAAAATGAATAGATAAATTTTCTTATTTACTTTGAAATATTCTAGTTTTAAAATGTATCAAATAAGTACAAATGAACTATATATAAAAACATGACTGCATATTCTGAAAAGAGAATTTGAAAGATCTTCATTGATAAAAATAAATTACTAGAAGGCAATTTTGCCACTGTTCTGAAGAACACATTGCTGTATACTATTTGCCATATTAAATAATTATAAACGTGTCAGTTCCCTACCCAGCCATCCATTTTTTGAATTTGCTTCTTCAATTACAAGGTGAAATGGAATGAAAGTCTTTTTTGGCATTATTGATGAAAGGCAGGAAGCAACCATAGAAGGACGACCAGTCCATCACTGGCCACAATCACTTACTCCTTGATAATTCTGAGCCACCAGTTTTGCCTTAATATGCCCATCTTTCATGTATGTGAGGAAACTTTAAATTCTTGGGAAAACCAGTGTAGATGAAGGAGGAAAACGCAAGCTCAAGGATCATTACCAAGCAGCCAGGAATCAAAACCTGAAATGGCAGTATAAACAATTTCACCACTATGCCACATTGCACTGGAATTAAATATTAAGAAAATAAATGCAACTGAACAAAATACTGTTAAGGAAGGGGACACACAGCTATTTGAAGAAACCTGCAAGTTTCCACTTTTTTATGATTTACAGCATTAACTCCAAATTTAAAACACTAAAAATAGTTATGTGCAACTAAAATACTAAGTTTTAGTACATTGCTTTTTTTCTTTAAATATTACACAACACATTTGTAATTCACAGTTATGTCTATTGAGTCAGTGTAGAGCAAATTTAATTGGCTTAGATTTTCACCCATCAACTTCTGACATAGTTAAAATGTTTACTTATACCTGTATATTAATGCATAGTCTGTGCAAGATTCTATTATATCCCCCATAAGCTAAATTGAAATAGAATATTCTAATTACTTAGAATGGTCCCAGTTTATGATCTGCCTTGCAGTTCGTAAGGCATGGAAGGCAAACAGTTCACAAATCGTAACATATCCCATAATGTATCTTATTGACCATATTGAATGTGCCGTACATACAGAATATACTCAACGTATTAATGAGAAGCATATAAGTAAGTTTGCAATAGAGAAATAGCACAATCTTTAAGTTTAGAAAGTTTGTAGAATAAACAGTTTTTCCTTTTTGCCTTTTATCCTGCATGTGTAATACCTTTTTCTCTATTTTTGTGTGAACTGTTTTATTTTGAATTTTCACTAAACCTTTTTAAAAACAAACTTTATTCGACTGAGATATTTCTTTTGTTACACATTTGACTCATGCTGGATCCTACCTTGCCAACTCAGTAACTGCTTGATTTTGGTAAACTGGAAAAGTTGCAGCTACACTTTTGTTTGAAAACTGACTGCTTTAAGCTTGACATCGGTGTGCGATGGAAGAAAACACCTACAACTTGAAAGCCTCTGTCTATCTTCCCCAACCAGTCCACCCTGCCTGCACTCTACCTCTCTGCCCCAGTCTCCAATGCTTTGGACTTTTGAAACCAATTATTAATATTTGTCTACCTTCACCATCTCTGCTCCTTGCAGTCACAGTCTTCCACCACCTTTCCTCTCATTCATGCACATGTACTCCGTCTTAATCCTACAGACTCTCATTCCCCTTCTAGGCAGTGCGTACCTCCACCTCTCCAGGTTTGCCTCAACCTGATGTCTACTCTCACTACAGATCATAATATCATCTGCAAAAATCATGGTCCACAAAGACTCCTGTCTGACCTCATCTATCAACCTGTCATTCACGATTGAAAACAGGAAAGGGGTCAAAGCCAATCCTTGATGCAAGCCCACTCTTACCTTGAGCCAAGCTGTCTTTCCAACCGCAAACCTCACTGTAATGTCCTCGTACATATCCTGCACCACCCTCACATACTTTTCTGCTGCTTCCAACTTCCTCATACAGTACCATAACTCCTTTCTTGGCACCCTACCATATGCTTTGTCTAAGTCCACAAATGCACAATGCAGTTCCTTCTGACCTTCTTTGTACTTCTCCACCAACACTCTTAAAGCAAACATCACATATGTAGTACTCTTTCTTGGCATGAAACCATACTGCTGCTCAGAGATTGCTACCTCTTCTCTCAGCATAGCATTTATCACTATTTCCCATATCTTCATGGTGTGGCTGATGAACTTTATACACCTGTAGTTACTTCAGCTCTGCACATCTCCCTTATTCTTGAACATTGGTGCTAAGCTAATATACTAATGCCCCCCAAAAAATAAGTTATTCAAAACTTATTGACCACATATTAGCAAAGAAAGAAGAAAGCTTTGTCTTATCTGAGTTCAAGCTGTTAAATCAGAGAAGAACCCTAGAGATGGTGGTTTAGGACAAATCACGTCCACCATCAAGCTAACAAAATTTGTAGCAAATCATAAATAAAATTTGTATCAATTAAAATATTCGAAAACATGGTAAAGTTGCAGAATTGTCTTTTTTTTTGCTTCTTGCATTTTGGCCTTTTTTGAGTCTGGCTTATTCTTCCCATAACTTGCCCTATAGATGTGGAAAGGAACAGCTGCACCTGCCACCGAAATTGTATACTATACCTGTCTCTAAATTGCTCAATCTTCTGCCAACTTGCCTAGTTCCCCATTCTGCCAAAACCCACACCATAATATCCGCAACCCCACCTCCATCTGAATTTTTTGATTTCTATATATGAATATATATATATATATATATATATATATATATATATATGTATATATCTGTGTGTGTATATGTTTTTAAATTGTCATTTTTACATATTAGGCTACAAAGTGTTGCAGTCTTTCCTAGTAGTACAATGCAGGAAATTATTCCTTATTGGATACAAGTACATTGCAAGACACACAAAACCAGGGACAATTTAAACAGACTAATTGACTTAACAAGAAGGATTTGGACAGTGATAAGGAAACATAAAAATCACTCTAGCACTAATTGTTCTGCCAAACAAAAAAAAAAAACCCAGGAAAACATATGTTAAAAAAAATCATGAACATATGATATTGCAATTTCATCAAAGGTTGAGCTATACCCACATACAACATGTATAAAACATTGCTGTTGCTTGTTATAGGAAATATAAATCACTTCAATGTTTGTTTTCCAGTCGAGTTATATCCCTTATATATTTCCTTTACTTTATTTTTACTTAAAAATAAATCAATACTCAGTTTTTTAAAATATAATATGATTCAACACATCAAACATTCAACCATATGGTTTCATATAAATATTAACATATGGTGGCGTATAAAGAATTAAACAAATCTTTGTGAAAAGTGGGAGCATGGTGTCTGGAAAAATGTTTAAAACAGCTTCTTAGTTCAGACAGAAGTATGACAAAGCGGGTACTCACAGGATTAAAACAGAGTTCAAAGGTTTTAGTGACTTGTATGACGGAGAGCCCAGCACAAGGTCCTGCAGGAAGCAGTCTCTCCGAGGAGTAGGTCAAACTTTCTTTTTCTCTTCTTTAACTATAGGAACTTAGAGGTTTTGTCCAGTTACATTACCTGGAGCACTGCCTGGACAATTCTGAAACACCTCTGGACAACAGAAAACGTATGGTCTTTTTCCAGGTCACACAGGATGCTTTTTTTTTTTTTTCTTTTGTTAATGTGGCCAAAATGAACCCAAAACAACTGCAAATGATCGGTAGCAACATGTATCTAGCAGTCACATGAAAACAGTAACTTATGAGCTACAATAAACACATTTCTTTATTTAAATCTTTTTTGGAGTACTTCCATTTGCTCAATCTCTATTTCTCTCTCTAATGTACTTTTCAAATAAACTATTCGACTTTTCAAAAAAATAAATAAAATTACTGAATATATACATGTTTTCATTGCTGGTCATGGTGATATTTCAATATTTCAACTAAGGAGTACCTCATTTACATCATAAGTGTGTGCTGCTGCTTATTTTGCTGTTTAACACAAACATGGTTATGGTGGAATCAGAGACAGTCAAATAAACAGAGCTAGTCCAGTTTTAACATTCCCTTGAAGCTGTCACTGTCATTTAAAGAGTTCTTTCTAATTCATCTCTGGTTTGACAAATGCTGGCAGAGGGGGCTAACTCCTGAATGACTTAATTAAGCTTATTTATTTGTTGTTGCAACAATTTTAAACATTGTCTTCACCATAGCATTATGTTTGTCTATTTTTGCACTGTTGTATTGGCATATTAACATATAAGCCCAGCGGCAGCTGGTGAAAAAAATTTGGCAGGGGCACATTTTTTGTGAGTACAAACTGAAGCATTTATCTATTTTATAGTGCCTTTCACATCTATCTATCTGGTCATTCCATGTGCTCTCATGTTCCTCATCATAGTGTCAATGCATATCTTGGCCTGTCCAGTACCAGACTCATTGAGACAAATTCAAGCTAAAATGTGTTACACCCTTTCCACTATGCTGCCCAATCTGATGCCAGCTTTCCCATTTCTACTCTGCTCCAAAACCTCGGTCCATGACATCCATAGTCCCCTAATTCTTCCCATAACCTGCCCTATAGATGTGGAAAGGAACAGCTGCACCTGCCACCCAAATTGCATACTATACCTGTCTCTAAATTGCCCAATCTTCTGTCAACTTGCCTAGTTCCCCATTCTGCCAAAACCCACACCATAATGTCCGCAACCCCACCTCCATAATCTTTCAATAACGTGGACTTCTGTCTGTCCTATAACACGCCTATAGTATAAGTCCAATCCAAATGTTATTCTGTCTCTGCTAATAGAGTGTCCAGTCCTTGGCCATTTCCACTGTATTCCATAAATCTTCATCATTCAATCACTAGTCCTCTAATTTTTCTCAATTCTTGCATCCCATAGAGTCATTCCCACTCTTAATTTTATACTATACTTGCTGCCAGTCTGCCCAGTCCTATGCAAATCTCCCAAATTTACCTTCCCGGGGTACAAATTCACACTCACATCCACAGACCACATCTTAAAACATAACTACTGTATCCACAAACACATTGTATTTCGTACACTTGCTCAACTGCCCGAAGAGGTGCGACTACTCTAGAATTAGGTAAAAATCATCTCCGAGATCAGTGTTCACAGACACTGTACTTAGTGAGCAGTTTGGTGGCATCTCCAAGCTGTTTTACCTCTGTGCACGCCCGTCTCTGCCTCAGAGGCAACTCATATGCCCACTATCCACCACCTAGGGCAGATGGACTCTAGCAGCCTGGAGACGCGACTGAAGGGCTTCAAGTGCTGTGTCTGCAACACAGCGATAGCTGCTTATATGCCAGCTTCTCCAGATAGACCTGTGCATCTCAGTTCAGACCCAAGAGCGCTACGCTGTTATTTCCACAGGTATAACTCACACTGCGCACCACTGTGCCGTGGCACACTGGTTGAAAAACACTACTGTAGATGACTGTCGCAATGTTCATGCCGCTCGCATTTTTCAGGTTTTAGGTCTCGTACTCCCGTAGTTGTCAATAACGCTTCGACAGTTTGAAACGGGAAACAGGGAAAGCAAAAAAGGCATTACTACACCACATCCAGTTAGCCAACTCAATTCGTCATAACAAGAGCGGAAAAGGTCCGTGAGTAACCTCATCCTTTATCACCAGCCTGCTGCTGAATTCTTAAGTCAGGTTAGTCCAATCCAAGCTCTTTTATCCTCTTTATTTCCTCAAGTGAACGATATATGGAGGAGTATTTCATTAAAGAAATCACCACATTTTCTTGGATGTCTGAAGTTCCATTTGAACTTGCCATCTCCGTAAAGTCGCGTTCGCTCAACTGTAGTTACATTAATGGCGGGTGTGAACTGTGAACCATGGACGTGAACATGAAATAGTACGTTGACAATTGTTGTCCAATCACATTAAATTTAAAGACCAAACTAATTCGCTGTTAATAAACGTGGGTGTGTTCGGGGCACAGAGAGCAGCATCCCCGGAAAAAATCTGCAAGCCACCAATTAAAGGGCAGCCTCAGGTCACCTGCTCACCAAAAGATCAAGGACTTGTGTAGATTGTCGCTTGTCCGAGTCATTCATTCAGGAAATAAATAGGGTAAGACTATTTAATTAATAATTATTCACACACAGAAATTAAACAAGTACAAGTCAGAACAAATTTTTAATGGATTTTGACATGCGCTGACACCAGGTACATTGTGCAAATAAACAGTTTCATTTCATGATTATTTTGCATTACCTAATTAATATAATTAGAGTTTATACAATATTGGTAGGGGTAGTTGTGGTACAACTCCCTGCATTACATACCGCCACTGTATAAGCCATTGATTTTTCAGTAAAAGAAGACGCCTCTCAAAATCCATTTTTCCTGCAAGTTAATCGAGGTAAAATTCCGTTACAACGAATATCTTTACAACAAAATTTTCATTACAACGAAGTATTTTTATGGTCACGACAGTTTCCCCATATGACACAAGTCTATAGAAATCTCGTTACTACGAAGTACATTCAGCAGATACTTTCATTATAACGAAGTGCACAAAAGACCTTGAAATGCTTGAATGAATCATCCACAGAGCAGTTAGCCGTTTTTATGTGGTTCAGTGATTCTCGTTCAAGAAACATTCCTATTAATGCGGCACTCATTCAAGGTAAATGTGAGGCTTGTAAAATCTCTTGGGACCCCCCACAACTGGACAGCAAGCCGAAGAGCCTCCCAAAGTGCAATCTCCGCGTCTGTATGGGGCAATAGCAGATATGCTGCGTCTCTCCGCCAAAGTAAACAGTGTCATGCTTGGGTCACAGATTTGCACAGAAACACAGAAGACTGTAGAGACAGGAACTTTATTCAAATACTGCAAACAAACATGTCTCTTTTTCAAAAGTTTAAACGTGCTCCTTGACAAGACGGTGATGACAAATCCGTCTCACAATTAAAAGTATGCAAACATATCTTCATCTTCAAAGGAGTGCGCGTCAGGAGCAGGGAAGGACAGAGATAGAGAAAGGCAAACAAACAATCCGCAACTGACAAGTGCTTTTGGACTTTTAAGTCTGCGAAGTACCGCGCGGATCACGCGATAGATCAGCCGCAAGTAAGCCCAGCAGCAAGGGAGCGATGTGAAGGTAGTCATTCAGCATCTTTTTTTGAACCTGTAGGGGTGCGATCAGCCCCCCAGATCACAACAGAAAAGATTTCGAGGGGTGATGCAAGGTTAGGTGCACGTAAATTGTAAATGCAGATACTGTAACAGGATTACTCAATCACTGACCTGGCCACGACTCTGCCTAACTGCTGTGTCTGTGTATAGCAGAGTGGCAGATCACGCTACATTAAATAACTGTACCGTTCCTGTTTCAAGCTGAATAAAGCTGGTTTTGCTAAAGTACTGAGACTCTGCATCGTGTTTTGGGGTGCAAGCATAGGGACTTAAAGCGCGACCACGATCTTGTATGATTTGCTTCTGTGGCGCTTCACTGCAGCACTGTGAGCCTCCTATTGCCCTGCTCTAGCAACGGACAAACAATCTTCCACAGACTCTGCAATCGCGCTTTAGGACGCACTTCAACGTTGCTTTTATCTTGTGGGTGGGGGTGGGGGGAAAGAGTCTCAAAAGAGTTCAGAAACCTCACGATATGAAGAAGAAATAATGATTCGGCTCCTGACTGATAACTGTTCAGCCCACAACATGCTTCCACATTTAGATAATGTTTGCGTTGAATTCCACCCACCCAATTGCACAGCAGTGCTTCAGCCATTGGTTTTGGGCATCATTCGCACCCTGAAAGTGTATTATCGCAAGGAAATGCTGAGAAAAATTCTCGTCAGCATAACTTGTAGGCAGGAGGAGATTAAAATTAACACAAAAGAAGCTATTGAAATGATTCAAAAAAGTTAAAGAAAGCACTATAGTAACAAATACAGAATCTCATTACAACAAAATTTTCGTTACAACGAAATATTTTTTAGGTCCCTGTGAGTTCGTTGTAACGGAATTTTACCTGTATTCAGACTTGCAGACACAGATTCTAAATATCATGTGTTAAAAGTAGCATAACCTGATATTGGCTCATGTTATTAACTGATACTGAGCTTACAAAAGGGCATTTGTATGGTGCAGTATGTTGTTGATAATTGCAACAAATCGCACCAAGTCTTGTATACAAACTGTGTGCAAGTTGTTGGCTATTTGTGGTTACAGACTAAAAAGTATTAAAAAATATTTAAAACATTCATAAAGGATGTTGGATTAAAATATCCTCACTCAGCCTGTATTAATTCATTCAGTGCAACTGTTATGAAACGTGTTAGAAGTCACTGGTATTTGTAAAAACCTAGAAATCACAAAGTTTTAAACTAGCCACCTTTCCTTTCCTCAAAGATACTTTGATACAGAAAGATTTCTTTCTCTGTTCCTTAACTGTAAATATGACTACTGTTAGGAAAATGAAATATATGTAAAACTGATTTTTTAAACATATATTGCCACCAATAATAATATATTTAAAAATATGTTATGATATACTTCAGTGATAATTATATTAAAATATCTTGCAGTAAACTAGCATATTCTAAAATATGTAAATTATTGCTATTTTTGAATTTTGCAACATATTTAAAAAAAAAAAAATGTTTCTTATATTTTAAACTACAAGGAATGATATACTGTTGGATATATTTTAGATAGCATATTACAATGGATTTTTAAAAATACAGTAAATACTAGTTATACTGTAAGATAAATTTTACAGTGTAAATTTCAACATATTTTAATCTATAGTTGTTATTGTTGTAATTTTTGTATATTTTAAAAATACATTAACCTGGCATTGAAAATATCAGCCAGTCAGTCATTTTCCATCTCGCTATATCTAAACACAGGGTCATGGGGGTCTGCTGGAGCCAATCCCAGCTAACACAGGGTGCAAGGCAGGAACAAACCCCAGGCAGGGCGCCATCCCACCGCAGGACACACACACCAGGCACACACTTAGGGACAATTTAGGATCACCAATGCACCTAATCTGCATGTCTTTGGACTGTGGGAGGAAACCCATGCAGACACGGGGAGAACATGTAAACTCCACGCAGGGAGGACGAGGGAAGCAAACCCAGGTCTCCTTACTGCGAGGCAGCAGCGCTACCCACTGCGCCTCTGTGTTGAAAATATCTCATAGGTATATTTTTTAATATTGAGATATGTTTTAAATGAAATCATATTGTGCCACTGTACAAATTCTAAAGGCAGCATTAACCCAAGTGCATAACAAAGTTTTAACTGGAAATGTTCTGTCCTCGCTACAATACCTGGGGCCTCATGTATAACGCCGTGCGTAGAACTCACACTATAACATGGCGTAAGCACAAAAGCGGGATTGTGTGTACGCACAGAAAAATCCAGATGCAGGAATCTGTGCGCACGCAAAATTTCACGTTCTTCCGCTACATAAATCCCAATCAGCGTGAAAAGTAACGCACGTGCACGCGCCTTCTGTCCCGCCCCAACACCTCCCAGAATTACGCCTCTTTGAATATGCAAATCAATATAAATAGCCTTCTGTGAAAAGACAATGGGAAAAGCACAGGGGAAAATATAAGAATTTCAGCGAATACCAAGTGGAGGCAAAGGAAAAACCTACTATTTGTTGGTTTAAACAGTAGTATAATCAACAAAAGAAAGTTGATCGAGTGACATAGTGTTGGAGAAACTCGAAAGATCCAAGTTCACAAAGTCGCACAGTGCCTGAAATAAAAAAGAAATCACATATCAAAGTCGCCGTGAAAAGGCGAGTCGTAGCCCACCGTCTGAGTGTCATATGAAAGCTTATTAGGGTACAGACAAAAAAATAGGCACACAGTGGGAAATGTCAACTTTAATCTCAAAATTTCCACTTTAATCACGTAGTTTATTTTGCCATTAAAGTAGAACATCATAAACTTCATCTTAAAATCGTTTATTTTACTAGTTTCTCAAGTAGCACGTTAAATGCTTTGTTCTGTATTTGATCTTCTATGTGCTCTATGTGTGTGACTCTCTACGTGCTTCCGTTCTTTCTCTTTCTCCGACAGGACACAGAATCCATTACATTCGTGATATTACAGCTCTCTGAATAATTAAAATACTGAGATGTATACGTGATATGTTTTTCATGATGATAGGAATGAAAGCATGTTATTAAACATGGGAACACGGTGGCGCAGTGATTGTTCATATCTCACGCAAGAGTCTTGCTGCACCATGTGCAGCCTTCAATTAAATAATTTATTACAGAAGTACTGTCTCTTTCAAACGTACTAACCTCCAATTCCTGTCCTAACTTTTCTTTCTCCAAATACCCAATCGCCACACAATCAGCTCTGTAATAGACGTTAAGCCATTTGTAAGCTTAGAACGCCAATTCTTCAAAACTTTTAAGGAACACTGAAATATCTTCGTAGTACATGTTTAATTATTCTATCCGTCTATCTTTCCAGTGTTGCGTCAGCGCAAGAATACAACGCAATGCAGGAACAATCCCTGAACTAGCTAGCGCTGCGGCACTGTGTCCTCACATGTTTAATTATTAACAATACAGGTTATTTAAATGAAGTTAAAGTTTTAGCTGTATAATATAATCAACATATTTTGCTGCATTTCATCTTAAAAATTATATCATCATATGTAAATACACGCTTCATAAAGTGGCGCAGGTTGTGCAATATTATAACAGTAGTGCAAGTTTACAGTTAGGTAATTGTACTTATAAGTACAAACAGTTCTACAAGGAGCACTTGATGGACTGATTGAGTGTGTTTATAGTTCTTGGGATGAAACTTTTTCTAAACCGCGAAGTCCGTACAGGAAAGTCTCTGAAGCGTTTTGCTGTGGCTCAGGCAGCGTCTGCTTCATGCTGTATACCGATAATTCTCTTTCCAATCAGCTGCTGCTGTGATTCCCCACTCAGATACAGTGATATAAATACTCCGAGTGGTGCAGTGAGAGTAATATGGAAAAAGATGATCTGCTGTGGCAACACCTAACGGGAGCAGCTGAAAGAAGAAGAAGATGCAGTGAGAGTTACAACGCTAAAGCAGTTATGGTATTTGGAATACTATGGCTATTCCCTGGACCATTACATTGCTGCAGGTTAATTACAATCAGATATATTACACTAATAAACAATATGCAGTTAGTTTCAGTGTATTTATAAAGCCGCGTCAGGAATGTGGATCTAAGTAAGAAAGGGTGATCACACAGGAACAGTAGCACTGCTTTGACGCTGGGTGCCGCCAGTCTGCAAAACCGAGCGGAGAAATTGCGTACGCCAAGGTATGAGTTACCGTGGAAATGTGCGTGGTTTTACGCCAAGTTTAGGTTTTATACATCGCGAATTGAGGGTGGAAACGTTCATACACAACATTTCTGTGCATACGCACCATTTATACATGAGGCCCCTGGTTTGTAAACTGTAACTAAATGTAGGGGATTTCAAATAAATCCTATCTAAAGAGCTTTGTGACTTCTTTGACATTGTTGCTTTTGAGTTATTATTTTAAGTGTAGCTTGTTGCTTTGCATTTTGATTTGTTACATGAGAATGTACAACGTTTTCCTAGGATAACTTTTGCTTAAGAATCAATGGTCTAATATTCCTGATCTATTCTTATTTGGAGTTGTTATCCTGACAATAGATTTCATTATCCCTAGAAACAAACATTGAAGAGATGTACAGTATATTAAACCAAATTTCTGACAAAAATTCCTCAAACAAATGTGTTTATCCCATATAGGATATAGTTAAATCCGGTGCAGCTCATCCTGTGTCCCTTAATAATGTTAATTTGTCTAATTTAGTGTTTCATTTTAGTACTTACAGTGAGATACGTAAGATATTTCCTGAAAATCAAAGAAAGCACACACACAGAATTGTTTCAGCATGGAATAGTGAAGCTTATATGCTGATGTAGAATGTCAAGAGAGTGCTTACTGAGGTGATTAAGAGAGCAACAACTGGACAAACCATGCTACCAGCCACCAGGGGTTCAATACTTCTTTGTTTTGGGAAGTGTTTTTCTTATTCTACTTCTGCTATGGGTAAAAATCCCTCTTTGGTTGAGCTGGAATCTTTGCTAACACAAAATAGGAACTAAGCCATGATGAGAACCCAGTTTACACAGGGCACACACATGTACACCATACCAATTAAATTTGAGCCAGCTTAAAGTCACACTTCATCTTGCACATCTTTAAGATCCTGGAGAAAAAAAAAACATGCAGGAAAGAGGAGAAAAGACACAGTCCATACAGAACATGACTAAGCCATTAGCACCAAAGTGTTAAATCGGGGTGAACTGCTTTGAACAGTCAGATTAATTTCAGGACTATTTAGATAGACAATATAATGATGTGGCTAAGGTATTAGACTTTAAAATACTGTACATTGTTGCTCCTGACGTATGTGGCCCTGAATGTGTCTCTGGTGTACTGTGTTAAAATATAAAAGAACTGCAATGTATGCTGAACTTGTAAGTTGCCTTGGCTATATAACAAACATAGTGTCTGAAAATAAGCAATCCAAATACATTTAGAATGTGTACTCCAATCCCAGAACTTGCAGAAACCATAAAACTGTGCTGGGCTTGTCACATCATTTTATTTTTTGCAACATTTATGTAATTTAAAATGAGCAACACTAGCTGGTTATTTATGCTACTCAATGCCTATAAGTCCTGTGATTGACTGGGTTGGCTTCTGCTTTGCGCTGGATGCTCCCAGGTAGTCTCTGCATCCCTGTATCTGTAAACATGGATTAAGCTGTTAACAGCTTTAAGATTCATTTACTTAATAAAAAAAATATTTAAATATGTGTATAAAGATGTTTCATTCTAATTATGCATAATACTGCAGGGTGTTAATGTTAAGTAAATTTGGAAACGTGAAAAGTGCTCTGAGCTTGTGTATCATAATACAACATTTATAAATCAATTTTAATTCAAAAAATTATTTTTGTGTCAACTTATTTATGTTTTTAAGAAACTCATTTTTAAAAAGCTCAGAAAAGAGCCAGTTCATTTCTGGAGTGTTACCCTCACCAAAATACAAAATTATGATTCACTTATATTTATATTTCTGTTCACATACATGAAGTGATATATTGCAACAGGTGCAAGTTATAAAACTAGTACTGGCTTTATAGTAGTAGGACCTTAAGTTCCGTTTAACTATCACTCAGAATTAATGCTTTTATTTTTTGTTAGTGGCTTGTAAAGTTTATGTCTAAATCTGAGCATTTTTTCAGAGTAATCCATCCATCCATCCATTATTCAACCTGCTATATCCTAACACAGGGTCACGGGGGTCTGCTGGAGCCAATCCCAGCCAACACAGGGTGCAAGGCAGGAAACAAACCCCGGGCAAGGCGCCAGCCCACTGCAGGACACACACACACACACCCACACACCGATCACACACTAGGGACAATTTAGGATCGCCAATGCACCTAACCTGCATGTCTTTGGACTGTGGGAGGAAACTGGAGTACCCGGAGGAAACCCACGCAGACACGGGGAGAACATGCAAACTCCACGCAGGGAGGACCCAGGGAGTGAACCCAGGTCAAAGTAATCCTTTTGAAGTAAAACTTTTTTCACTAAAAGAGATCAAGCACTTCTTTATTTCAACATGAAAGATGATAAAGGAAATGCTAGGAGGGCTGCATAATGGTTTATGTATAAGGTTAGGTTATTTTGTGTATTTCACTTTAATAACCTCACATGTAAGGAATTTAAATCCTAAAGATTTCAGGTATGAAGTTTCAATATTTGAAACAGGCATGTTTTAGCTTGTACTGGCTTCCTCATTTTTTCCAGCTTCTTCTGCCGTAATCTCCAGACCATATTTAATGATTAGTCAATGGATGGTGCCCATTTTGTATAACCGGCTCGACCGGAGGCTATCAACTGATTTCTTAAATGATGTCAAATAATGCTATTCAGCCTTATAGTTGGAGACACACCTATAATCCAGCAGTGACTACCTGGCAACAGGCCAGTCAAAAACAAATGTATATTGTAAAGCACTGGAATGGTAACAGCTTTGTCTCAAGAGTGTAACTGAATCCACGCACAACATCTCAACTGCAGGAAAAATCTGTTTAGCAGGAAACAAAAAAAATAATGATTAGTCTTCAATCATGTCTTATTTGGGCCCTTGAGCAAGGCCCTTAACCTGCAATTGCTCCGTCCTGAGTATGATGTTATTCTGCATCCAGCCCTGCATGTAGGCCCTCCAATTTACAGGGAAAAACCTGGGGGTTTGTGGCAGAACTGGCTCTCCAGGCACCATAAAAAACCTCCCACTGTTCCACTCCATCTGAACTAGTGTGGTGCTGAGGTGTCACTTGTTGCATGGCTGCACTTGGGTCCTAATCCGGGATCCTGAGTTGGTTTGTCAAGTGGTGGGTACGGCAATGTGCTGTATCAGCGTGTGCTCCTAACCTCTCTCTCTCTCTCTCTCTCTCTCTCTGTGTCTCTATGGAAGTGGTTCTCAACCTTTGATGCATGAAGAATTAATAGGAGGTATGTGAGACAAAAAAAGAAAAAATAATCCAGGAGTAGCAACCTTGAAAAAGAACAGAGAGAGAAGGAGGGGGAGATGCATTGTGCAGAGGAAAGAGTGAGAAGCTGTATTTACTTAGCGTTTCAGAATTTACACAATGACCAAATATTCCATATTGTTTTCAAGCTCAAGGCAAATTTCACATACAATGTGTTAAAGGTAATGCATAATCTCAGAGGTGCACGATTTGCAGTGCTAGTGAAATAGCATTCCTTATTGCTAAAAACAAATCAGCAAACTCTAAATTTTTATCTTTCATTGGATATTTTGAAACCAAACCAATGTTTATTATTTGAATGGCACAGGTCATCTCCAGTTGTGAGTAATTTCAGTTATTAATTTTCAGTCTAATTCAGTCATTAATCCTGTATCAATGCACATGCATAAACAATAGCAAAGTCTGATCACTTACGCAAGGTAGCTTAAAAACAAAATAAAAAAGACCATTTTATAGGAATTCTGAAATAATAATCTTAAATTGACAAGTCTGATTTTACAAAGATAGCCTCAAAGTTAGGCCAAATAAAACAAAAGAGAGAAAGATTTGGAAAATTAAAGTATCATGTGTTTGTGACATTTGAACTATGTATTAGTTTGACTTGTAGATTTGATATTATTCTGTATTAAGTGTTATTATAAACCAGCTAATATACATTCACTGATGCGATTTCATGACAGTAAATATCATATGTCTGACCAAGTCAGTTTCTGACAAACCTGATTTAAAAAGTGGAGCCTTGTAGGGTTTGTGCAAGTTAAACATTTTCTGCATTATTTTTATATTCAGTAATTCATATAATAATGATATAATTAGATTTTATATAATTATAGATTTTTAGTACTGATTTTAAGCAGCGTTTATTTTTTAACAAATGGACAGAAACTTTAAGTGAATAAATTTGTAACATGCACATGATTAAAAAAAATCTGGTAGTCCACTTGTAATATAATTTTTTATAAACTCTGAAATCACCCAAAGCCAATATAAAGCCCCCTATTTGTTGTTAGAGGGAGGGAAAATCCTACCTGTGCCACACATGAAGATCAAACCGTGAAGTGTATTAAAGAATTAAAGAATCTCCATTCTATATTCCATACCAAACCATGCTATCACTCATACATTAAAAAATCTTAATACATAATTCGCCAGTCTCCTCACTCACTCACTCACTCACTCACTCACTCACTCACTCACTCACTCACTCACTCACTCACTCACTCACTCACTCACTCACTCACTCACTCACTCACTCACGTCCGTCTGAAGCCGAATGCGCAGTCACCTTCTGCGCAGCTGCCCGAAAAACCTTACGAGACCGGCATTGCGGCAGGCGGAGGAATTACAGCCGCGAAAATTCAAAGAGAAAGGCTACTACGGCCGCGAAAATTCAAAGAGAAAGGCGACTTTGACCGACATCCAACCTCAACATCGCGGGACGCGGCGGATATACGGCTGCAAAAATTCAAAGAGAAAGGCGACTTCGATTAAAGCTCTAGAGGCCTGAAAGGTGATTTCGACTACAGCTCAAGGCCTAATTACTCATTCATTCAATACACCTAGATCAGGTTTGTGGTGCTTATACTTATTATATATTATACTATTCCACTCGTGCCCGTTTCATCTTACGTTGTCGAAACGGACTCTTTGTCTATTAAACTATAACTTTAAAACTTGAAATTGACAAATCGTCAAGTATGATAATAATACTTCACATTTGTATAGCGCTCTGCTCACAACTCAAAGTGCTTTGTAAACACCACGCAGTGAGGACACAAACTCATGATCTCCTTATTGTGAGGTAGTGGTGCTACCATTACGCCACCTGCATAGGTGTACTGTACTACATCATATTGTGCTTGATAGTTTAAAATTACAAAGACAGTGTATTATCGTGGTATTTCCCTCTACTTACCCTTTACTTAGGGGTAAGTGTACTCACCACATTCGTTATCGGGTTGCTCTACTGTCACATCTTAAGATTATCACACACATTCATAGCTATGCGCATACACACAGACCCTAACCACAACAGTGCTCCATGAATGACTCACACACAGCTGAGTAACCTTTACACTTTAAACCACACAAATTCTTTAGGAATAACACAGCCTGTCACTCTCTCAGCACTTCAAGAAACGTACTTATTATCGGTTTTAAAATGTAAATGGGACTACTTTATATATTATAAATGAGTATACTTGGCAGCGTTGTGTGTTTTTTGCCAAGCTAATCCTTTCCTACTCTACTCTGTCAATCTAATTAAAGGATTTTGTAATCTGAGATAGAATAATTGAAGCTTTCTGGGAAGGCAGTTTTCTCCAGCAGGAACAGGTAAGCAAAAAAATATTGCCCAACAGCGTTGACCTCTTTTTCTATTTGTGTGACTCATTTGTGTGGTGTAAACGTAACAGACATGAAATTGTCTAGTATGCTCCAATGGCAAGAACATTAAAAAAAAATAAAATCTTGCAACAACAGTCCATCATTGTATTCTTATTCACCTGACATTTGCAAAATATCATTATGACTTGAATGTCACCAAGATGTTATCTCCAGCACCACATGTATCTATATTTTACTGTGCAGAGAATATAGCGTAACATTTGTTTGAAATTTACGTCTGTACACTTTGGCTATTTTTAAAAGTAGAGATAAATGTAGTGTGATGCCTTATTTTGATAAATTTCTTCTGTTGCTTATTCAAAAGATTTTATCTTAAGGGAGACTTGAGAACGCCTCGCCCAAGTGAACCCATGTTTGTTTTGTAGGTGTTGCTCAATCTTGTCTCTTAAGAATTGTTTCTTTTATTTCCCTTGTGATCCACATTTAACTAACTGGTCATCCTTAATCATTCTGTGTAAATCTTGTCCTAGTGACTTATCTAATCTCCAATAATGTGGCATAAAATTGATAAACTATCTTACAGTGATTAAATGTGTTTACTGATGTGTTTCTTAATTCAAATTGTTATATGCAGAAGATTTTCTTCCCTATATGAGGTATTATTAAAGAATAATATGAATTTTTTTAAGTTTCATGCTGATGACACTCATTTAAGCTTGTCAAGAATTATTGAACTTATAGAGAAAATTGTTGCATTAAGTGAAAAAGAATCATCTTAAACAGGACAATGATTATCAATATTTTTAGCAGATTATATTTCATGTATAATATACTATATAAATATTTGTGTTGTTTTTACACTTATGCAATTTAGTAACTTTATATTTTTATATTATAATTATTTAGCTGACAACCTTAGTATGCTCCAAACATCCAAAATGTTGACATCCCAGACTTGGAAGATACTGTAGATGCTGTAGTAACAAAAATATTAAAAAAGGAGGGGGAAACCATCAAGGAAAAAACCCTGGTCACTGAAGAACTTATTTCTGTTAATTATATTATTTATTTCACTAAGTTATGCAATAATAAAATGCATATACAAAGCAAATGAGCGAAAAAGGATTCAATTAATCCTTGTTTATCCAATTAATACAAAGCCAGAAAAAATCAAAAAGGAATGAGGTTAAAAAAAATGCAAATTTCACCCAAAGAACAAAAGATTTAAAAAAGGGCAACAAATACAAAAATGTATATAAAATATTACTCTGACAAACTAAAGACATAACAACGAAAATTAAATGAACAAAAAAAAAAAATACAAAAACAAAGAATCTGGAAATAACAAACCAGTCCAAAATGCAAACTGTCAAAAAGTCAGAAAAGACAAAAAAATACTCAAAACATGTAAAAAGCGAAAATCCACAAGAATCGAAGAGAGAGAAACAGAATCTAATGAGTTTAATGGCACGCTGCCTAATGACTGACTGAACAAACCTTTTATTGGGCCACTGGTCTAATTAGGGCCTTCACCCCACTGCCTTCAAAAACAGTTAAGCAGTTAATATAGTCACTCTTGCAGATCATAGATTTGGCTAGCAAATAATAATAAGAAAATATTTAACAGTAAAAAATAAAAGTAACCCAGAGATCTGTTCTTAAAAGTGCGATTAGATAATCCTGCGTCTCAGAATGAAGTTTGGCCTGCTTTAACACGACTTTGCACGGTTCCTGAGCACCGGATTTCAATCGGCTCAGGCAATTCTGCAGATTGCCAACAAAAGAGGAGCAACACAGTAACTAAGGAAAGGGCAGTGGCTTGGGGGAATATCACTGAAAGAATGAATGTGTAAAACAGTTAATCAGTGAAATCCATGTAAACTTTGTGTGGTAGATTGTTTCATTGTACAAAATGTGCCCATGGTGATATTACTTTACTTGAAACATTATATGCCCTCAAGAAAGCTTTGTAGTCCATTTCTTGCCATTTTAATATCATCAAAAAAGTGTAAGTAAGACCCATGCCATTTAAGTTTTCAGAATACACAGAAGTCATTCTAGTCATTACTGCAAAAGATGTTGAACATTATCGTGCCTGCACTGAACCCTGTATTTTCCAGTAATTGCCTGACAAAAGAAAGCAAAGGTTAATTACTGTCATTTGCAGATTAGCAACAGAAGACTCATAGCCCCCACTATTTGAATGGTAACTTAGCCTGTTCAAATGTGAGTGCTTGGATATGAGGCCTTAACATTTGTACAGTAAGTATGTGCTTGGTATCTCATATTATTTTAAGAATGGATAAAATGACACATTGATATTTATACTGGGTATTTGATATACTGTACATACTTGTGCCTCATTTGTAAAAACCATTAGTTAATGCACTACAATGCAATGCAGAGGTAATATTTTTGTCTTATTCCATTACAGAGCCCTAAATCAAAACTGTTTTAATAAGCATATTAGGTATACGCATCTGCTGAAGAGGATAGTCTTCTGAGTTGTTTGTTTAAAAGGTGAGGCACTATGCAGAGAGGATGTTCAAAAGTGTTACAGTTGTTTAAATTCAGTTACCCAACCTGTGATTCCGTGGAATTCCTCTTTGATGGTTTTTTTTTTATCTCTGCATGTGTGTGTGTATGTGTGAACAAATCACTTTGCACTTATGGGGGGCATCCACAATGTTATGAAGAAAACTGCCCTTTACAAAAAAAAAAAAACAATTATAATAATAATAAAGGGAGTAAATGCCCATGATTTGTATTGATGTGAGCTCAAAGGCACGCTTTGTTTCACTGACCATGTTAGATGTCAGATGGTTGCTCAGATATATTAAAGCTTTGGACGTAATATGGTAATGTTCATGCAGACTCTTCTTTGGTCATGCCAGAATGTCTGATAGCAGTCTGATTACATTTTTCTGTGCATAATTTAGTTAAGGAGTTGTGTTTCTTTGTCGACTGTTCATTCAGGAATAGCATAATATTTTCATCACCAGTAACGGCGTACCACGATAACTTGCAGTGAATACACTGCATTCATAGTTTTCATTCTCTTTCCCTGTACGTTTAGCATTCATTTGCTCAGAGGTTGATGCACTTGCTGCTTCCTGAGCAGCTCTTCTTTTCTCCACCCTAGCTGACCGCTTCTTCTGTTCTTTCGTCGGCATCTTTTCACATTAAAACTGATTAAGTCAGTGTTTGTGTTGCAATTACTTGATATGTTTTCCTTAATTTTTCACTTAAGCTGACACTTAAGTCTTCAATCTGCCTCAAGACTGATTTAAGATAAGAAGAGGTAGGGGAAGTGACGGTGAAGGTGGTAGGGATGAGAACAGTGCCCGTATGCTTGCGCCACAGACCGCTGCTGAGAGTTGATTCTATAATAAAATAAAATAAAAATAAAAAGAGGAATAACCTTGGTGGTCAATCATCACCCCGAAAGCGGATAGTAGACATCACGTAGTATATGTGTACCAAACTTCAGGTCAATATTTCAAATGGTTTGTGAGCTACAAGTGATTTAAAATCCTGGACAGACAAATGTATAGCCACGGTAATGTGTTATATAGGAAGATTTTAGTTCTTTTTCTGGTTCCTAAATAGTGCAGCTGGGACCAACATTTCTGAAAGAACATTTAAAGACTTTTATCTTATGATTGGTTACTCTGCTCCTTAATTCGTTAGGCTGCAATCCTTCACATTAAACCTTCTCATTTGCAGGTTAGTTTCAGAGCTTTGGTTGTCCGAGTACCTGAGACATCCATCCATCCATCCATCTTCCAACCCACTGAATCCAAACAGGGTCACGGGGGTCTGCTGGAGCCAATCCCAGCCAACACAGGGCACAAGGCAGGGAAGATTTAGTCAAATCCAGATTTCGTTAACAATATCCAATACACTGTCAATGAATACCTCAGAGACTTCTTTAAAAAATGTTACTGGAATCAGATCAAGTGCACAGGTGAACAACTTATTTTCTGCAATTGAGTCAAATTTATTAAAGTAAAGGTATTTAACTGATTGTATTAAAATGCTATAGTTGTGCATGGTTTATTTTTACTGTTTGCATTGTATTATTTCCTATATTATTTATTTCTTCCAAAAAAAATAAAGCAAAAGCATCACAATTGGTTTTTAGTAGATCTAAAGTGGGTTCCATTGTGAAATTTGGGTTTAACAGGCAATGGATAGTTGAAAATACTACTTTTGAATAATGTGAACTTTCATTTTTGAGCTTAGAGAAATAAGTCTTGAGGCCATGTTGTGTTCATCAGTATTGTCCTTCAGAGTTTCATAATGTACTAATGTACTAATATGTGTGTAATGTGTTAATTTACTCTTCCTCATTTTTCTCTCAGCCTTATGGCACTGAGTGTTGGGGTCTTCCAGGGTAAAATCCAGGGTGGATGACATTATGACATGTTTTTCTTGAGTTACTTTACAGCTGCCTGCAGTGTCCCTGAGGGGACATAGCGTACATTTTTTTTTTGGAAAACTATATCATGTGCACTACTTACTATCTCATGCTCACCACTTGCACATAATGGTTTCAAATGTATAGTAGTTGTATGGATATGGAGCCCTGTTACATAGTCACACTCCTGAAACATGACAGTCAGAGAATTGATAGAAGTATATCCTTAGCTTGGTCTCAAACAACAAGGAAATAACATTTGTTCTTGCCAGACATCGTGGATACATTATCATTGAAAGGCATTTAAAACACATATATAGTCTAAAGGTCTATTTCATTGTAAGTCCTACAGCAATATTGATGAAATTATCTTGTTTAAACAGCAGCAATTGCAAGGTGCTGGTCAGTTTCACGATTAAGAATGGATGCACACAAAACACCAAGAAAATGGTTTGCACGTGAAGAAAGAAGATGTTCCTCTGATATTGATGGTGCTGGACCCAAGAGGAATTCATTTTAAAAAGCTTTTAAAAAAATTTTGTAAGATGGCTAAAGCACATATGACATTTTGATTCATATGACAAACTGAAGCCATTTAGTATTTTTTTTAATTGGTGTATTGATGGGTTTTCCAGAAATATTATTTGGTTAAATGCTTTTACTACAAGCAGTAATCCGGAAATTGTAGGAAGCTACTATGTGGAAGCTGTAGAAAGACTTGGAGATTGTCCTAGAATAACCAGTGGAGACAGAGGTACTGAAAATGTATCCATATTACTAAACGAGAATGGTAAACCGGATATGGATGCAGGGACCTGCCCGTGGACGCAAAAGACATAGTGCGCAGGCGCCACACAAAGCCCCCCCTCCAACGAGAATGGTAAACCGGATATGCCCATAGCACACAAAAAAAAAGGAGTCAGACGCAGGCGCCACACAAAGCCCATAGCACACAAAAAAGAGGAATCACACCCACGCCCCAGAGTGAAACGGGACAGACTACGGAGTACACACACTAACATAAATAAGAAATGAGACACAAAGCCCCCCTCCACAGAAAAAGCCACCCTCCACTAACAGAAATAAGAAATGAGGCAACGCATAAGAAATTATGCAACGCGCCCATAGCACACAAAAAAAAGGAGTCAGACGCAGGTGCCACACAAAGCCCCAGAGTGAAACAGGACGGACTACGGAGTACACACACTAACATAAATAAGAATTGAGACACAAAGCCCCCCTCCACTAACAGAAATAAGAAATGAGACAACGCGCCCATAGCACACAAAAAAGAGGAGTCAGACGCAGGCACCACACAAAGCCCATAGCACACAAAAAGGAGGAGTCACACACACGACCCAGAGTGAAACGGGACAGACTACGGAGTCCACACGGTGTCACCCATCAAGCCCGAGATTACAGCGCCCAAACCCAGTGTAAAACGGGATAGAATACGGAGTCGAGAAAGGTTCACAAATCAACTGGAGTACGGAAAGCGCCAGACAGTACGCAAACACACTACACATGCATGATCCACGCACCTCTAATAACCCGCAAGCAAAAACACGATATAGTACAGAAACCCCACAAATACGGACTCCACAACATATTTGAATCACATTATAGTGATACAATCACACAAACAACAGGAGTCAGCGCCCCACCCCAGAGTAGAACGGGACAGAATACGGAGTCGAGAAAGGTTCACAAATCAAACCCGACATGATACGCCACCCCAAAGCAAAACGGGACAGACTACGGAGTCCAGAAAGGGTCACAAATCAATTGGAGTACGGAAAGCGCCAGACAGTACGCAAACACACTACACATGCATGATCCACACACCTCTAATAACCCGCAAGCAAAAACACGATATAGTACAGAAACCACACAAATACGGACTCCACAACATATTTGAATCGCATTACAGTGATACAATATTTACAGTGCAACCACACAAGACACAGGCACAACACCTGATGGGCAATAAGAATAAACGAACACTCCGTATTAAAGGTTCGTCATCCTCACACGTGAAGACTATATAGCATAACTTAATCATCACATTACAGTCATACATTTTTAACAATTCAACCACAGAAAACGCTACATATTAACAATAAATGCAATCCATTATCCATGTTACTAACGCTAAACAAGGAAGAACTAATGTAGTTGCGCTCACGCAAAAATACTTACAGGATCACATACTGACAATACTGTTTTAATTCCTAGAATTCACCTTACAAGTTCTGCCCTTGAATTGCCATTTACACTTGGGCGACGCCAATTTCCCAGTAAACCTGCATTTGCCACGACAATCAACAAATCCCAAGCACAGACCATGGACAAAGTTGGTATATACCTCTCTGAGTGCGCATTTGGACATGGACAACTTTATGTAGCCTTCTCATGAGTTCGGTGTTCATCTGACATTAAACTTAAAGTTATAAATACTCCAATACCAAGAAAAAATAATTCAAGGACAACAAACCATCTTTACTACAAATATTGTATATAAAGAGATATTCCAATAAATCTTTGTGATTTGCCATACAATGCGTTGTTTACTTCCTATCCACCGTCTGAAACTGCGGAGGCAAAACAGGCACGGGTTCAAACCGAACGAGCTCAACTGACGGATATATGCCTACAACGCGCGTCTCATACCGCAGAAGCAGGGCAAGCACGGGTTCAAAACAGCGCAAGCTCCTACAACACGCGTCTGAAACTACGGCTGACCAGCGGGCACGGGTTCAAAGCACCGGGGGTAGGTGAGCGAAGCGAGCAGGGGGCGGAGCCCCCTTGTATATAAAGGATTTTCAAAGGTTTCTTTTCTGTAATACAAATAGGAGTCAACAGCTACTTGGAAGGAGCCAGTATTGCCAATCAACAAGTAGAAAGTTGGTGGGGACTCCTAAGGAGAGAATCAGTGGAATTCTGCATCACCTTGTTCACTGACCTGAAGGACAATAGTATGTTTCATGGATATTTTTTGCAGAAAAGTATTCTTCAGTTTTATTTCATGAGAATTGAACTGGCAAAATAGTCAATATGATACACCCTTTTTTCTTTTAATATAGAACACACATGGCTAGGTGTACGCACCAGGTGGGTATAGACTGTGAGACAAACACTTTGTCCTTGAAGAGAACCCGTTTGCAATGAGTGTATTAACAAAGTTGACAGATAACTTATAGACTGTTTATGGCTTGGAGAATGGATTATGACAGCAATCGTGGTACCCGACTGATAGCTAGACAACCGCATAACCAACAAGTAAGACGATGCATATAAAGTAATAACTGCATGTAGCCAGACAAGCATTTATTTTTTTAAACAACTAGTAACCGGTGTTCCCACTTACCTCTCACAGTCCAAACACATGCAGGCTAGGTGTACGGCTGTAGTGTGTGTTTTTGTGTGTGTTCACCCTGCGATGGAATGGAGCCTTCTCCAGGTATTGTTGCTGCCTTACACCCGATGCTTACTGGGATAGGATCCAGCTTCCCAGTGATCCTGCTCAGGATAAATGATCCATGGATGGTTGGATAACTGCGATACTCACGATAAAGAAATCTCGACTAGAACTGTTTAAGCACCAGTAGTGGTATGTTACCAGCTTCTGAAAGAATAAGTAAATGTAAATATTTGGGCCATAAAGTTAGCTCCAAGAGCTAGATGTGGACCAAACCACTGTAACCATTTTATATGTAATATCTGGCAGTTCAGTTTCAGTGCCATGTTTATTAAATCAAGTTTATTCTGGCTGGTTGGCTAAACTGTGAAAAACAAGTTGGGGCCAGAGCAGTACCTAAAAAGGCTAGGACTGGCTCTGGCCGTTATAATATTCCCAAATGTGTAATATGAAAAATCAAGATTCAGATGCTCAATAGAGGTGATCTTTTTTAACCATTACACCACAACCAGTTACACTGCCGCAAACGAACTGACTTTCGTATAACTGTCATACCTTAATCTACGAATAGGATTTATAACTTGCTTAGCATTATTATAGCACTACATTTTACAGTGTAAATTTGAGACTGAAGAATGTTTTTATAAAATCGTTAATGTCTATAAATACTGTATATATACAGAACCTACTATATTATCTTATTTGTGGTTCCCAAATGTTTTTAAATAAGAACAATGTGAGTAAATGTTATATTATAAATGGTACAAGGTTAGTATTCTAGCAAAGAAATTATATTCTTTTTGAAAGATCCAAAAGGTGTCACTTTTTCAGCTAATTGGTACACTTTTATATTTATTTTATAATGTGGCCTGCAGAGGGTGCTCCTGCTACCCAAACGCAACACAAGTTCTGCACACACATTTTTTTTTCTTTTTCCTTGTGGGAAACACCTTCCCCTTCTTCTTCTTTTCCTTTCTCTTTCTCTTCCTCTCTGTTCACCTCCACTCCTCCTGGTAAGCTTCATCTCCTGTCCTTCCAACTCTGGCCCCCTTAGTAGTGGCTGCTGGCTCTTTTTATAGGACACCTGGAAGTGTTCCAGGTGTCTTGTGATCTTCTTCCAGCTGCACTTCTGGGTGTGGCGGAACTCACCAAGTACACCAAGTCTCCTCAGGGGCTCCATAACTGATGCTCTCAGTTTATAATGAAAATTTTCCACCTTAGGATTTACATCACTGGCTCCGTCTGAATTGGTATCACACTTGGCCTGACTGCTAAAGACACCAGCAGCCATTGAGCTTAGAAAGCATCTTTTAACAATGTGCCTCTTTTTTTCCTTTAAATTCTAGATATCAATAACTCTACATTAAAAAATATACAGACATGATCCAATATTCTGCGATCTAAAGTCTGTGTCACTTTATGTTAAACCTTTGAAATGACCAAATCTAATGTACAACCGGCCTTATACGTTGGCTTTGTGATATATTGACAAAGGTTAAAAGTACCCAGAAGATCCATAAACTCTCTCTTAAGGCTGATTATTGAAATTAAAGTTGAAATCGCCTACTATTAAAAGCCTATCATAATTAGTTACAATTAAAGATGATAGATCAGAAAATTCTGTAATAAACAAGGTATTATATTTTGGTGGACGATAAACTGTAAGTAAAAGAGAACGAGGTGTTCAAAGGATGCAAAATTCCCCAAGCTAATGTTTTTACAGCATATGTAATTTGAAAAAATATTTGGCAGTACCCCACCTTTTTGCCTTGTGAAGTGAATAAAGTTGTAGTTGGAAGGGGTTGCTTCATTTAATACTGCAGCATTGCTTGTACTGAGCTATGAAAAATCTATTTTCTTATCAGTAATGAAATCATTGATACAGAATACTTACCGTTTTAGAGCCCTAATGTTAAGTAAGGCCATGCTAATTGTTTCAGTGGGCTGTACCAACATATTGACACCCATTTTAAAACAAATCAAATTATTTAAATTAATATTGGTGTGTCTATATTTATTACTATATCTATCTTTTGTTATTGTAGAGGAGGTATAATATACTTCTTTAGATAAATCAGCCACAGAAGTGGTATAGTCATATTCATTATTAAATATAACATTATCACATTTGGGCTTCTGAGCTCCACAAAAGACCTGCAGGAGAGAACTGGCTACATGGACTTTAATTCTGGCACTACTGGAGCTTTTATTCAAACACACAGCAAACTGAATAACTTCTTAGTTGTCTGTCTTGCTCCAGCTCTGTTCCTCAAAATTAAAGAACTCAAAGGCAAACTTCTTTGGGTGGGTTTAGATGAAGAGAGATAGGTCCAGAAGCAGGAGCGGAGCAAGCATCTGATCCTGCATCGGCAAACTTAAAGTTATTAAAGATGTTGTTTGTTTTGTATTTAAATGCTGTTTGAAGGTGTCTTCCCTATGAATGAAGAAGCCTCTTGAGAATGAAGACACAGTGCAAATGGTTATAAATGGTTACACCACCCTTTTGTTTTGTTCCCATCCCTGTAAATGAAGAGACACTGTAAGGCAGGCTCAAAGAGACGGGAGAGGATGTCAGCGTTAACATGCTGTGCATCATGACGGTGACAAACTGTGAAACAATTGTAGTTGTATGAGCCATTTAATGAGTCTAAAGTTATTTAATAAGTCTAAAGTTTGTGTCTTTCTGCCTACAGAGCTACTGAACGGTAACATAATAACAGAGAGACTCGACAGCCACTTAATGAGTCAGGACAGTTTTGAGCCTCTAACAGATCCGCGCATCTCAGACACTATGAAGCCCTTCCATTTCTATCACCTTGTGTGCTGGTATATTGACTATGATTACACACCCCTCATGGCACTTTCAGGTGTACTCGGGAACTTTGATGGACTTTCAGATTTGGACCCACAACAAGTCACAACTGCAGAGTAAGTGTGTTTATTGCTTTTGTTATATGAAGTATGTAAAAAATGTAATGCATAAAAAGAAAATCACAATTTTGTAACGTTTTAATATAATAAAACACCAGAATTATGTACCAAACATTACTTTTATTTAAGGCAACATAGTAAAAAACAACATAAGGTATATTTGGTCCACTGTTTCTGCTGCTACAAATACAATAGACACCCTGGAAGTTGTAGCGAAGGAGAGAATTAAAACAAAACTGAGTGCAATTATGAACAATGCTGCACATCCCCTCTCTGACACACTAACACTGATGACTATCAACCAATTAATTATTCAGCAGAAGTGTGTCAAGAAATGCTACTGGGGCTCCTTTATACCAATAGGAATACGCCAACTGAAGCCATGTCAGAACTTTTCTTTCTTTTTAATTTTTCTTGCCTTGTAGTTATTCCATTGTGCGTTCAGACCAAAGTGTGTTTGTGTATTGGTTTATTCACTTACTTATCTAACTTTGTATGCATTTATTTATTTAAAAAGCTTCCGTAAAAAGCCACATTTCTCACTGGGGACAAGTAAAGATCTATCTATCTATCTATCTATCTATCTATCTATCTATCTATCTATCTATCTATCTATCTATCTATCTATCTATCTATCTATCTATCTATCTATCTATCTATCTATCTATCTATCTATCTATCTATCGCCTGAAGAAGGTGCCTCGAAAGCTTACATATTGTAATCTGTTCAGTTAGGCAATAAAAGACGTCATTTTGCCTGACATCTCGTTATATTAATTTTATTAGTAGACTATTTCTTTAATAGGAATCAAATAAATCAAATAAATCATTTAATTTGTGTAAACAGTCATGCCATTTCTTACACACCAGCTCATCAGAAGTTCTTTAGACAATTCACTTTTGGTTTAGTGTTGTACGTATTACTACTATGTATTATGCAATTACTGTAGTACAATATTTCATAATAGTCAGTCATATATGTCGTTTATTTACTCTGATACTTCATAGGGCCTAACAATGCCCAACAATATATAATACACATTCTCCTCTATAATAATCTTGTCACAATATGGAAGAAAGGGAAAGGAGCTATACTTCTTTAATTTTAAATCATTCTTACAATGAATTTTATGGTTTATATGGGTGGCTTCATGAACCATTTTTGCATCGTGGTGATGGTTCACAACCTCTCTGCAAGTATAAAGATGAGCTTATTATGTAAGCAAAAGCATTTATTCTGGAAGGATGGAAAACTTTTGTCTGTTTATGTCAAAGTTGGCCTTGCATTAACTTTAAATTTTTCATCAATACTGTACAATACTACTCTCGACAAAAAAATATACCTTTATCTACAAGTTGTGGTAAAAATTAGGCAGCAGACAGAAAAAGGTTTGGGGATGGCCACCTCATATACTGAATAAATCAGAAAATAAAGGAAACACGTCTTTACAAGACTGAATTCAAAAGCGAACTAACTAACATGATGAGTCTGGGCTATAAATATGGTGGATTAGAGGAAGAGGTGGAGTCAGGCAGGCAGGCCAGAACAGGAACTGATGTGGCAGGTTAATGGGTTCTGGGTATCGGAAATGACATCATCAAAAGATGCCGGAAGTGACTGGGTGGACCAGTGGTGATGTCACTGAGAGGCACAGTCTTTGGTTGGTCTGCAAAGGGACAAGAGGATAAAGGATCAGATGGCAGTGCCAACCCTTGGTCTGACTGAGAAGCAAATGTAAACCATCTCCCATTCGCACGTGTGTGACAAAGTATATTAAGTTGGTCAGTTTCTTATTGCAGGTAATAATAAAACAGCAAATAATGTTAATTTACCTTTAAATTAAACATTGTAATTCTTACTTTGAAGTGTTTCTTTTAAAACACAAAGATTTGTGACTTTTGGATTGGATGACCTGTAAAACACTATATTGTCATGTTTAAGTAAATGTTTAGATCTGAAAGAAAAGGTTTAGTTCTGAGGTTCAGTAATGTCTAAGACTGCTGGGGCCTGGAGTGAAACTGAGGGGCTGGGTCTAAAGAGAATGCCGACGACAGGGGCAGCATCTTACAGGTCTCTGAGTGTCTCAGGTCACTGAATGAGCCTGAGGCTTCCGAGTGTCTCGTCTGCAGCTGTAGTCTATTGTGTACTTAATCACCAGACATTCCTTTTCAATGGTCAAGTAATTGCACTCTCTAAGTAGTAATTTAAAACCTTAAAACATAGTCAGATGTTCCTCATATTCAAAAACCTGAGACAGGACTGCTCACAAACTAGACATGCTAGCATCTGTTTGTAGTTTGAATTGTTTGGTAAAGTCCAGATTTCTCAGAACAGTGAAAGAATGACAAGGTGGCCTTTAAATCAGAAAAAGATTTCTCACAATCATCTGACCAGATCATTTTTACAGCCCTTTGTCAAGTTCACCAAGGGTGCAGCTCTATTCACAAAGTTGGGAATAAATCTCCTGTTTAATAACCAGCGAGTCTTAAGAAAGCACTGACCTGTTTCTGTGTCTCTGTTTCTGTTTCCCAATCTTTTTCATTTGCAGTTTAATCAAACCCTAACCCATAGAATAGCCCAAGCAGTGAGATTCTGACATATCCAATTTAAACTTCTTTGGATTAGTCATTAAACCGGAAAGCACTTAAACTATCAAGGACTGCTTGCAGGCAAGTCAAATGTGCCTGTCAGTCATAACTAAAAATGACAACATCATCATGATATGCCCCTGAATATTCCGGATGTAAAATCTGATCCTTCATACAGTATATTGGAATGTAAGGAGGTATGCAGTGAAGTCCATAAGGAAGACTAGTAAACTTGAATAAACTGTTTGGGGTGGTAGACACAGTCTTCTCACAGCTAGAATCCTTGAGAGGCACCTGCCAGTATACCTTCATTAAATCCAAGGTATGATGTCCGATAACTCATCAACTTGTGGCATCAGGTGTGCATCAAATTTTGAAACCTTATCCAAATGTCTAAAATCTATACAGAAAAGAATGGACACATCCAGTTTTGGTTTGAGTACACAAGGGCTACACCATTCACTTTTACTCTTGCAAATCGCACCTAATTCAAACATCTGTTTCAATTCCTCATGAACAATGAACTTTTGATATTCGATTCAGGTGCATCTGCACCTTAATGCCTGGGTTTATGACAATCTCATGTTCAGCGAGTTTATTTTCACCAGGCAGGGAAGAAAAGACATCACTGTTTGTTTCAATCAGAGCAAGTAATTCGGCTCTCTGCGTGTCTGTCAAGTCATCTCTCAATGTGTGAAACTGCAGCGGCTGCCGCTAGTGCCTCCTTGGGATCATGCCACTCCTTCAAAAAATTGACATGCAATATTTGAATTGGTTTGCATCAGCTGGGTGTTCTAACTTTGTAATTCACAGGGTTTACTCATTCCTCAACCACAGCTGGACCCTTCCACTTCACCAGAAACGTGTGTGGATCAGTCGGGATTAAAACCAGAACATGATTGCCCTTTTTGAATTCACAAAGTTTGCACTTTCTATCATAATTATGTTTCAATGCTTCCTGTTTGTGCTGCAGATGCTCCAAAGCATTTGAGGAAAATTATCTTCTGCAGTAAAAATCCAAAAATTTAAACTGTCATGATCTCCATGCAACCTTACAGATCTTAAGCAGTTTGTACATGAAGACTTAAGGCTGTTAAGGTACATCTACTAAATATGGACTTGAAGGGGTTGAATACTTATGTGGTCAGTTGTTTTGGTGTTTTTGTAACTAATTTAAATCACTTTGCAGAGATGTTTTCACTTTGATATTAAACAATCTTTTTCTGTTGGTCAATATCAAAAAAGACAACTTAAATCTACTTCATTTAATTATGAAATGTGAAAACATCCAACAGGTTGAATACTTTTTATACAGTTAGGTAACCATAAATATTTGGACACAGACAACTTTTTTCTAATTTTGGTTCTGTACATTACCACAATGAATTTTAAATGAAACAACTCAGATGCAGTTGAAGTGCAGACTTTCAGCTTTAATTCAGTGGGGTGAACAAAACGATTGTATAAAAATGTGAGGCAACTAAAGCATTTTTTTAACACAATCCCTTCATTTCAGGGGCTCAAAAGTAATTGGACAAATTAAATAACTGGAAATAAAATGTACTTTTCTAATACTTGGTTGAAAACCCTTTGCTGGCAATGACAGCCTGAAGTCTTGAACTCATGGACATCACCAGATGCTGGGTTTCCTCCTTTTTAATGCTCTGCCAGGCCTTTACTGCAGCAGCTTTCAGTTGCTGTTTGTTTGTGGGCCTTTCTGTCCAAAGTTTAGTCTTCAACAAGTTAAATGCATGCTCAGTTGGGTTAAGATTAGGTGACTGACTTGGCCATTCAAGAATTTTCCACTTCTTTGCTTTAATAAACTCCTGGGTTGCTTTGGCTATATGTTTTGGGTCATTGTCCATCTGTATCATGAAACGCCGCCCAATCAATTTGACTGCATTTAGCTGGATTTGAGCAGACAGTATGTCTCTGAACACCTCAGAATTCATTCGGCTGCTTCTGTCCTGTGTCACATCATCAATAACCACTAGTGTCCCAGTGCCACTGGCAGCCATGCACGCCCAAGCCATCACACTGCCTCCACCGTGTTTTACAGATGATATGGTATGCTTTGGATAATGAGCTGTTCCACGCCTTCTCCATACTTTTTTCTTGCCATCATTCTGGTGGAGGTTGATTTTGGTTTCATCTGTCCAAAGAATGTTTTTCCAGAACTGTGCTGGCTTTTTTAGATGTTCTTTAGCAAAGTCCAATCTAGCCTTTCTATTCTTGAGGCTTATGAGTGGCTTGCACCTTGCAGTTGTAGAAGAAGAATGTTCTCCTCAGCACCATGTATTTTGTGTGTTTAGTAAATTAGAATTTTTATAATAACTATTTTGTAACTTGCCAGTGAGAGACGCTTTGGCTTATGAACTAACAAAAATATGTTATTCCAGGGTTCAGGAGAAATAGTGTCCACATGAATAAAATCTAAGCTGTTTCTTGCTTTCCCTTTCTCAGAGTGAATGTTTCAGGGACAAGGTCACAAGGCTGCAGAAAGTACATGTAGTTTATGCAAAGGCGTCTCTCCTGTGCTTAGCTTTGAAAACATAGATAATGCTTAGCTCAACAGACATATTGTTTAACTTTACTGTTTTGATAAGGATGTTCTTTCTGTCTTATTAATCATGAGATGCTGAAGTATAAAAACCCCTCCTGGCTTTTGATCAGGGTTCAATTGAGCTTTGCGGCAATAAGTTATGCTCTTTTGAATCTCTACTTACTGTGACTCCGAATGAATAAACATGAGAATTGAGAAAAAATATTATCTGCCTACTTTTCAGTGTGCCTTTTTTGTCCACAGTTTTTGCTTTTCAGTGTGCCTTTTTCGTCCACACAGTGCACCCTCTGTATTTACTTTCATGCAGTCTTCTCTTTATGGTAGACTTGGATATCGATACGCCTGGAGAGTGTTGTTCACTTGGTTGGCTGTTGTGAAGGGGTTTCTCTTCACCATGGAAATGATTCTGCGATCATCCACCACTGTTGTCTTCTGTGGACGTCCAGGTCTTTTTGCGTTGCTGAGTTCAGCAGTGCTTGCTTTCTTTCTCAGGATGTACCAAACTGTAGACTTTTCCACTCGTAATATTGTAGCAATTTCTCAGATGGGTTTTTTCTGTTTTCGCAGCTTAAGGATGGCTTCTTTCACCTGCATGGAGAGGTCCTTTGACCGCATGTTGTCTGGTCACAGCAAAATCTTCCACATGCAAGGAGCACACCTCAAATCAACTCCAGGCCTTTTATCTGCTTAATTGATAATGACATAATGACGGACTTGCCCACACCTGCCCATGAAATAGCCTTTGAGTCAATTGTCCAATTACTTTTGAGCCCCAGAAATGAAGGGATTGTGTTAAAAAAATGCTTTAGTTGCCTTACATTTTAATGTAATCGTTTTGTTCACCCCACTGAATTAAAGCTGAAAGTCTGCACTTCAACTGCATCTGAGTTGTTTCATTTAAAATTCATTCATCTTAACAACTACAGAAACTGAACAACTTATTTATAAGTCTAGACAGCATTACTATGAACACGGAGAAAAAGCTAATAAGCTTTTAGCTCAACAAATTCATAAACAAGAAGTTCACAATGCAATACCAGTAATCACCAACAAGAATGGAGAAGAAATCATCGACCATAATAAAATAATGCACACATTTAGAGATTACTATAAGTCTTTATATTCCACTGAGCCCAAAGAAGACAACACACAATCTAATGCATTTCTGGATAATTCACAAATACCACAAATAGATGCTTTAAGTGCTGAGGAACTGGATAAACCTCTAACGCTAACAGAATTACTAGACGTTATAAAGTCACTACAAAGCGGGAAATCATCAGGCCCTGATGGTTACCCCGTAGAGTTTTATAAGAAATTCTCCACTCAGCTAGCTCCACTCTTATTGGCAACATTTACAGAAGCTAGAGACAACCAAATACTACCTCAAACATTTCGACAAGCATTAATCACCATCTTTCCTAAACAAAATAAGGACTTGTTACAATGTGCATCATATAGACCAATTTCACTCCTGAATAATGATGTTAAGATACTCTCAAAAATCCTAGCTATAAGGATGGAGAAAGTGCTGCCCTCGGTAATATCACAAGATCAAACTGGATTTATTAAAGGCCGACATCTATCTTCAATTCTCCGACGCTTGTTTAATGTTATATATTCACCAGCAAAATCAAACACCCCAGAGATATTACTATCATTAGAAGCAGAAAAGGCATTTGACATGATCGAATGGAATTACCTTTTCACTGCATTGGAGAAATTTGGGTTTGGCCCGAATATTTGTGCTTGGATCAAACTACTGTATACCAATCTAGAAGCTTCAGTTTGTATTAATAACATTTGCTCAGACTACTTTAAACTAGAACGTGGTACCAGACAAGGATGTCCCTTGTCGCCACTGTTGTTTGCAATCGCTATTGAACCACTGGCGGTTCACTGCCGAAATTCTTATCAGATAAAGGGGATTGTCAGAGAAAGACTGGAACAGAAAATTTCTCTATATGCAGATGATATGGTCTTATATATATCGGACCCAGAAAACACTGTCCCCGCTGTTTTAACAGCACTAACAGAATTTCAAAAGATATCTGGTCTTAGAATTAATCTGAATAAAAGTATACTCTTTCCAGCGAATTCACAAGCATATAATATTAGATTAGACACCCTACCTTTTACCATAGCAGATCAGTTTAAATACCTAGGGGTAAATATCACAAGTAAACATAATGCTCTTTATCAACAAAATTTTGGCGTCTGTATGGAAAAAATTAAGCAAGACTTGCATAGATGGTCAACCCTTCATCTCACTCTAGCCGGAAGAATTAACATTGTTAAGATGAATATCCTTCCTAAACTTCTCTTTTTATTTCAAAACATTTCAATATATATCAATAAATCGTTTTTTAAACAGTTACATTCAATAATAACCTCATTCATTTGGAACTCAAAACACCCATGTATCCGAAGAGCGACCCTACAAAGACCTCAGGCATGGCTTTACCTAATTTTCAGTTTTATTACTGGGCAGCAAACATACAAGCCATAAAAACCTGGACACAAATAAATGAACATACACAGGCTTGGTCCGCAATAGAAGTAAAATCCTGTAGTACTTCTTTATATTCCCTGCTCTGCTCTCCAATAAATGAAAGTTATCGCAAATATACTAATAACCCAATTGTGCTTTACTCACTCAGAATATGGAACCAAATTAGGAAGCATTTTAAGATGGAAAATCTTTTATCAGTGGCACCTCTGCAAGAGAACCACCTCTTTCAAATTTCGCAAGTATATCCAGTTTTTAATACCTGGAAAAGTTTTGGGATTAAAATGCTCAGAGATCTTTATATAGACAAAATATTTACATCTTTTGAACAATTATGTTCAAAATTCAACCTCCCAGCTACACATTTCTTTTACTATCTTCAAATTAGAAATTTTGTTAAACAGAAATTGCCCGATTTCCCCCACCTTGCACCCTCCACAATGCTGGAAAAAATACTGCTCAATTTCGAGGAAACAAACACTATTTCCGCAATATATAAAATCTTATTAGAGTCCCTACCTTTCAAAGATCCAAGAGGACATTGGGAAGAAGATCTCTTAATCAATATATCAGAAAAGGAGTGGAAGGTAGCAAAGCAGAGAATTCACTCGAGTTCTATATGCGCAAAGAATAGAATTATTCAACTAAAAATTATATATCGAGCCCATCTGTCTCGCTTAAAACTGTCCAAAATGTTTCCAGGGCAGGATCCAACCTGCGAGCGCTGCAACCAAGCTCCTGCCTCACTGGGTCACATGTTTTGGGCCTGCACCAAACTAACATCATTTTGGACAAAATTTTTTAAGTGCCTCTCAGACAGCGTTGGTATCACAATCCCTCCTAACCCACTAACAGCTGTGTTTGGTGTCCTTCCAGATGGACTTGAATTGGAGAAGGACAAGCAAATGGTGATTGCATTCACTACACTTTTGGCACGCAGACTTATTTTGTTAAATTGGAAGAATCCTAATTCTCCTCTTATAAGTCAGTGGGAAACCGATGTTTTATATTATTTGAAATTGGAAAAAATCAAATTTTCAGTTAGAGGATCTGTACAACATTTTTTCAAAACATGGCAGGATTTAATCAATATTATTTTAGAATAAGAGAAATATCTATTATTGCATTTAACTCCCTTCTCCATCTCTTATTTACATAGATATTTACTTCTCCCTTTCTTTTGTTTAATGTTGCCTTATTAAAAAGCCTAAAGCAATTTTCCTTAAGCTAAGCTCTCCTTCTCAGGGGTGGGGTTTGATTTGTCTTCAAATTTGTTGGGTTATAAATTGATCTGTTTGTATGGAATGATTACAATGAAAATTAATAAAATAAAAATATTAAAATTCATTGTGGTAATGTACAGAACCAAAATGAGAAAAAAGTTGTCTCTGTCCAAATATTTATGGACCTAACTGTAAGCACTGTATATATGCTTTCCAAAATTAAAGTTAAAAATGAGGTAAAATGGAAGAATCTGCTAGTTTGTAAGTCTCTAATGGTTAAAATGATAAAAGGCAATGTTTGATTTGATAAGATATGCTATCATAAGACAGCTAGAGGGAAGAGGAAAACAAAAACTCCAGATGGTACTAATGCTGGAGTAAATAAAACTAGCACACTGATCATACATTGCAATTTGTACAAGTCCGGAAGGAAAAGGCTTTTTTAAAAAACATTCACATACTAAACTTTGCACCAGATACTCATCTGTTCACACTGAATTCTTTATTTCAATGGTGCAAGAAAGAATTTAAAAAAGCAGCAGGTTTTGTAGAACAATCTTTCGTAGTAATTTTTCAAAGCTCATGTACAAGTGCTAACTGGTGATGTCATTTTGGTTTGGAGTCCTATTGTTTATTAAGCAAATAAACTGAGATTCATTTTACAGTAACTGGATATTCCACATAAGCCACATTTATTTTCCATTCAGGTTTATAAAAGCTATTGCCAGTTCTCACCTGTGACAAAATATGCAGGTAAGAATCTGCAGGTTACACAGCTATGTGTACTTGACTGGCATAAAAGCTGCTGCATTTAAGGGCATGGTAGGTTTCACTGAAAAAGAATGAGAAAAATGGGCAGCACAATGGGCAGAGGTCACAAAGAAGGTGACTCTCCCAAGGACGTTGTTTAAGTATCAGCAGGCCAACAGCAGGAGTTAAACCAGATCCCTGCCATAAAAGATCTAAGAAGCAGTACTTCCAGAGACCATTAACCACATGCGTCTGAGTTTCAGTCCTTCTTTTATAGAAAAATGTATTCTTGAAACTGGTAATCTCTGTCAATTAGAAAAGTAGTATAAGCACATGAGAAAAGTAAATACTATATTTTACTAAGCTTTAAGATGTAACAGGATTAAAAAGACTTATGCCTACATATATTTATTATTCTGTATGACCTAGAAATCACCAATAATTCATTACGCCAAAGGTTAGACGTGCAGGAGAGCTGGAGAAGGATGGGCCCCTCGCTTAGAGAGGGAATGTGAACTCATTGGCTGTAAATAATAGCAGCAAGTGCTGAGATAAGTAGGGAGTAAGGATAGGCCTTGTCAAACAGAAATGATGGACTGAGAGCTAAGAAATATTGATAGACTTAATTAGAGGCAAGATTAGAGCAGTGAAATGATAGCAGTCAGATGAGGATGAATAATGGCTTATATGATAAGAATTGTAATAAATGTAAGATGTGCCTATGGCTTCCATCTGTAGTGAGTCTGTATGTGTGCCATACAATAAATCTTGATTCTGCTGCCTGTCCTGAGACTCCGAGTGCCTTCATTGGAGCTACACTTCCACCACACTTTGAGTTGTTCCAATATGGTGAATCTGTAAGGAAGGAGAATGCTGGAAGAAATCAAAGATGCCATCATATCCCTCTGTATTTGAGCAGAGGGTATTTACAGAAGAGTGAAACATTAATTAATTAATAAGCTGGCTGATTTTTATACAAGATTTAGGTATGACATATGTGTTATTAGTAGAGTATTTATTGGGACAAAACTAAAATTTAACTTGGCTCCGTTTTAACCAATATATTACCCCTCAAATTTTTAGATACCACCCTACAGATTTTTCCCCTGGCACACCAGCCCTTCTTCAAAATTTTTTTTTTTCATTAAATTTAAATTAAAGTAAATCTATAAAATCAGATGCACTCTGGGCATTTGAAATAGGCAAGCACTGAATTCATGTTAACAAAGCATGCTGTAGAAGAAAATTGAAAGTGAAATTAATATTAATAATATAATTTAACTGCACCTTTTGTAGGCACTCAAGGACAAGTAACTACATTAAGCCATAAAAGAAGACAACTATAAAAAACAAATAAAATGCACACTTACTAAAATGCAATTAAACAATCGGAACAATTAAGAATGACATCATTTATTGCACAAAAAAGGCAAGTCTGAAAAGGTGAGTTTTTTTTCATTTTAAATAAAGGAGAACGAGTGATGGGACAACAAGGTCAAGAGAAAATTAGCACTGTGAACAGGGTGATGCATATCATCTTTGAGAAGTCTGAGATGTTTCAAATAAGTGGGAGTCAAGAGGTGCTGTGTAAAGGACTATAAGAATCTTAAAGTTAATATGGAACTTAACTTGGAGACAGTCCGGTTTAAACGGAATAGAGCTAATGTGACTAGGAGCCTTGGCTTGACTCAAGTGTACAGCAGATTTCTGAACTAACTGCTGCTTGTTTTAAAGTTTAGCCAGAATACAAGACAACAGAGTGGTATAACAGTCTAACTTGTGGTGACAAATGCAAGAATTGGACAGTGAGGGATAATGTCTTGAAAGATGATATGCCCTCCAGATTTTAGTGCCAAGTAGGTAACTAACCAAAATGAATGGAGAACAAATCTGAGATGGCATGGCTTGGTAGAAATACAGAGCTAGATGTTCTCAGCAAAACAATGACATTAAATACAAAATTGAATGATGAGGGGCCCAGTGCTGAACCTTGTAACAGATCATTGGCAACAAGTGAATCGCGAGAATTGCAGTTATTTGCTTAAATAAATTAAGATCCATTAGTTAAGAAGGACTGAAACCATGAAAAAGCAGTACTAGTTTAACCCAGTGATGAAATATCTATCTATCTAAAAGCATTCCACTAACAGTGTGGATGCTCGTCTACACTGCTTGTCAAATCCCAAGCTAACATCAAGAAGGATAAGAACACTTAGTTATCCAGAATTAGCAGCTCAAAGCAGATCATTTGTTACCCTAACTAAGTCTGTTTTGGTATTCTGTTTAGAATATAAACAAGGTTGAAAAGGTTCACAATATTCATTAATGTTCAAATGGTCCTGTACTTGGGAAGCAACAGCATGGCCTATAATTTTCCAAGAAAGAGAAGATTGGAAATAGGGTGATACTTGCTGAAATCATTGACATTTCTACTGGCATTTTTGGTAACGGGTGTGACAGTAGCAGTTTTAAGACAACCGGTGACCACACAAGAGGAAAGAGAAGAATTAATAATAGCAGTCAAATGAAGAAGAATGAGGGCAGGTCAACAAGCTTTGACTAAGACAGTGGGAATTGAATCAAGCTGATCCTAAAAATAAGCTGTGGCATGTGAGGTGGAAGAGAAGCTCCACTTATCGTATGTCTGACTAACTATAAAAGATACAATTCACAATTTGACTATTTCTTACACAAGTGCCTTGATTTCATCAGAGCATCAAAAATGCTGAACTAGAATCACATCTGTCATCCTTAGGAAGTGCATGCCCTTAAGTGATGGATACTAAATAGGAGTTGCAAATTATACCTGTATGTACTAGATAGATAGATAGATAGATAGATAGATAGATAGATAGATAGATAGATACTTTATTAATCCCAAGGGGAAATTCACATACTCCAGTAGCACCTTACTGATACAAAAAACAATATTAAAGATTGATAATTAATGCAGGTAAAAACAGACAATAACTTTGTATAATGTTAACGTTTACACCCCAGGTGGAATTGAAGAGTCGCATAGTTTGGGGGAGGAACGATCTCCTCAGTCTGTCAGTGGAGCAGGACAGTGACAGCTGTCTGTCGCTGAAGCTGCTCCTCTGTCTGGAGATGATACTATTTAGTGGATGCAGTGGATTTTCCATAATTGATAGGAGCCTGCTGAGCGCCCTTCGCTCTGCCACAGATGTCAAACTGTCCAGCTCCATGCCAACAATTGAGCTTGCCTTCCTCACCAGTTTGTCCAGGCGTGAGGTGTCTTTCCTCTTAATGCTGCCTCCCCAGCACACCACCGCGTAGAAGAGGGCGCTCGCCACAACTGTCTGATAGAACATCTGCAGCATCTTATTGCAGATGTTGAAGGATGCCAGCCTTCTCAGGAAGTATAATCGGCTCTGTCCTTTCTAATACAGAGCATCAGTATTGGCAGTCCAGTCTAATTTATCATCAAGTTGCACTCCCAGGTATTTATAGGTCTGCACCCTCTGCACACAGTCACCTCTGATGATCACGGGGTCCATGAGGGGTCTGGGCCTCCTAAAATCCACCACCAGTTCCTTGGTTTTGCTGGTGTTCAGGTGTAGGTGGTTTGAGTCGCACCATTTAACAAAGTCATTGATTAGGTCCCTATACTCCTACTCCTGCCCACTCCTGATGCAGCCCACGATAGCAGTGTCATCAGCGAACTTTTGCACGTGGCAGGACTCCGAGTTGTATTGGAAGTTCGATGTATATAGGCTGAACAGGACTGGAGAAAGTACAGTCCCCTGCGGTGCTCCTGTGTTGCTGACCACAATGTCAGACGTGCAGTTCCCAAGACGCACATACTGAGGTCTGTCTTTAAGATAGTCCACGATCCATGCCACCAGGTATGAATCTACTCCCATCTCTGTCAGCTTGTCCCTAAGGAGCAGAGGTTGGATTGTGTTGTGTTGTGTGGTTACTAGATTCAAACTAAACTGCCAAAGTCCTTTGAAATATAATTATTGCATCACTATCATTTCCAGTGAAATGAATTCAGGAATTATCACTGCATTTTATTACTACAAATGTTTGTAATGCGCCATCTGTTGAAATAGAACATTCAATGAGGTGTTTCCAGCCCACAGTGGTTAGTACCTTCTAATGTGGTCTAAGGAAGGACAACTAGTGAACCAGCAGCAAGGCCTTGGGTGCCCAAGGCTCATTGATACATGTGAGGAGCAAAAGCTGTGTGGTCTGACCCAACAGAAGAGCTATAGTAGGACAAATTGCTGAAAAGCTTAATGCTGGCCATGAGTGAAGTGTCAGAACACACAGTATAGTATATCACAGCTTGCTTTATATGGGGCTGCTTAGCCACAAACTGCTCGGAGTGCCTGTGCTGTCTCCTGTCCACCACTGAAAGTGCCTACAAATGGGTATGTTAGCATCAGAATTGGACCATAGAGCAATGAAAGAAGGTGGCCTAGTCTGATGAATTACCTTTTGTTTAAGGTTATATGGACAGCTGTCTGCATGTGTGTTGTTTATCCGAAGAAGAGAGGACAGCAGGATGTAATATGCGAAGAAGGCAAGCCAACAAAGACACTTTGAAGCTCTGGGGAATCCTCTTCTGGGAACCTTTGGCTCTTGCCATTCATATGTATGTTACTTTGACATGTACCTCCTACCTAAAGATAGATGCGGATCATGTAAACCCCTTCGTGGCCACAGTATTCCCTGATACCAGTGGCCTCTTTAAGCAAGGTAATGTGCCCTGCCACACTTTCAGGAATGGTTTGAGCAACATGAAAAAGAGATCATGATATTGACTTGGCCTCCAAATTCCTCAGATCTCAATCTGATCAAGCATCTCAAGGATGTGCTAGACAAACAAATCCAATCCTTTGAGGTCCATAGAGATCCTTTGACATTCCGTTTGAAAAAATTTGACTTGTATATACAGTAGTTGAGCTATCCACAAGAGAACAAAAATACATTCTTGTATTAGTAAATTATGCTATGCAGTATCCAGGAACCATACCACTGAAAGGGATTACTGAAATTGCACCCACCCATGAACTGGTGGCGGTGTCTGCACATGTGGGAATTCCCTAAAAAGTCATGGACCAACAGAAGCCCTTTACCTCTAAGACTTTTAAACAGACTGACACACTTTGAGTATAAAACACTTAATGGTATCTTTTTACTACCTGTAAATTGATGGATTGTTGGAAAAAAATTTAACTAGGCACTTAATGAGAAGTCAAGCAAAATGACACCTTTTATTGATGTAATCTTGATGATCTTGCCTGAAGAAGGGGCCCGAGTTGTCTCGAAAGCCTGCAAATTGTAATCTTTTAAGTTAGCCAGTAAAAGGTGTCATTTTGCTTGACTTCTCATTTTATCCATAATGCCTAACATGCTACAACACCCTAGGACTACCAGGCACTTAAACAAATATCGAAAAAGGTAGTGAAAAAAAAAGATCAAGACTGGTAACAGATAGTCCTTCTTGTCCTCTTTGCATACCAAAAGATACCACAACAGTCAACAAAATTTTCTCCCAAATTATTATGTACAGTAGGAGATAACCAAGGGGAGAGATAAAGCAAACTTTATAAACAAATATACTGTGTGAACAATTTAACAAAATTTTCTCCATTGCCTTTGAGCATATGGGGTTAAAAAAATCAAGTCTGCTTATACAACTACAGAACCAGCCTCCACAAATTCCAAGTAGGCAGCTGCTTCATGGTAATAATGCCCACCTCCTACTCTGAGCTGCATGCCCACTCGCAATGAGAATATGAAATTAAAGAAAATGGCCAGTGGATTATACAATAAAATAACCAGATAAACACCCCCCTGAAATAATCTGCCATGTAAACCTGCTGAAATCCTTCCCTGGAAAATTTTTTGATTATGAAACCTTTCTGATTTGGAGATGCATTACAGTCCAACCCGCACAAAGAGCTCTAAGTATTAATAGAGCATCTATCCTAATGTTGTGCATACTAAACTGGGCTTAATGCAATACAATTAAAGAACCAGGAATTATTGTCCAAGAGCAACCTTATGGGGCACCCCAAAGCTGAGAGAGCGGAGGTTCAGTTAGAGATACAAAAATGCTGGATCTAGGGGTGAAAGTTGAAGTTGGTGGTTCTGCAATTCCAGCTCCCTCATTTTGATGCATGCCCAGTGCCCCAGATAGATATTTACCAAGTATCTTGAGTAGGTTGACATTTTCACACTACCTTTGATATGACAAAGAAGTATTAACATATCTCTCTGACCCCAAGTACAGAGGGAATAATGGAATTAACACCTCATGTGGACATTAGTAGTATTATGTTCTTTCCTTCAGGTACATGGTGCCCTGGTGACATTCCAACATCTTGGGAACAGATTGCTTTGGTCCCATAAAACCTCAAGTGTTGTTTATCATGATGATATAATCAGAAGGCTGCACCTTTGACTGAACTGAAATGGTAACAAGACTCCAATCTTGTTCTTTGGGATCATAAAACAAAAACATCATTTTGAGACCTAAAAAAAGACCCTAACTACAGCATGAATCTTGATTCCACCGAACTCAAGTGGAAAGACTTTCATAGCGAAGAACATGTTAATTATCTATTGGTTCTTCAACCAGCAGATGTACAAATTCAGAGTGGTACACCAGAGAGAAAGAGTTGAGTCTCTGACTTTGTGGTAAAGTCCACTCCTTCTACTAAGCCATGTAATTTTTGTCATAATTGTATAGTGCACTGAGCTCTTAAGTGGACATGTGCTTCATAATGATAAACATAATTTGAATAAAGTTACTAGTTAGAACCCTTTAGGAAGTACTGCGTCTCTAAGAAAACAGAATATTCTATATAGTTGTTAGGCATATATCCATAAACAACACTTTAAGCTAACCACTCTGTAACTAAAGTGAAGCAACTTTGCATGTTCAGTGGCACAAACTAATCCCTGGCAGAGGTTTACAATACAGTATCTCTACAACCACATTGAGATGATCCTATGAACAGATGACGCACCATCCATAATCAACAAGTAAATACATTTTAGGTACTTTTCAATTTCCTAATGTGTACTTGGGGTTGTCAACTATAATCCATCACAGGCCTGTCCAACCTATGCCTGTCAACTGACAAGCACTGTCTCTTACATTTACCTTTTTCCTTGAGGATGACAACACTTCAACGCATGGAATTATGTTTTATTTACTTGCTTACTTAACTGATTTTTCTGCATATTTATCACAGGACAACAATTTTAGATATGCAGAGTAAGGTTACTATGCTTTGTAAGGTTAACAGCAAAACAAAAGTATAAATAGAATATTTTAATTTAAGAAGTCAAGCTAAATAGAGTACTCAATAACCATGGTTAGTTAATATTAAACTTAGCTTTTAATATATTATTTTCAGTAAAGAAAAATAATATTTTTTAGCTGCATTTGTTTGACCAATACTAGGTTGAAATTCTGCATTTTTTATTTTGTTTTATTTATAAATTCATAAAAGAAAAAAGCTTGACAGAACAGAACCTTAAAACATTAAAATATATTAGGAAATCGTTACTACAGGAGAAAAAGAATATGCATACATGATGTTTAATACAAAGGACAATGAAAAAAGAATGTACACCATTAATCTACACCAGCTTCAACTGTTGAACCATTTGCCCTGTTTCACATTTGTCTTTGTTCCGCCAAGAATTTTTCTTTTGTACTGTTCTACAAGAGATTCAAATCTGTCTTCCTCTTTTTTCCTGAATGTCTTCTTTGGTGCCTGTAAAAAAAAAAACATCAAATTTTATAAGAAAGACAAAACTTGACTGGGCTCAATGTACGGTTTAAGACAAAGAATAAAGAAATATGTAGTGATGACAATGCAACATAAAAATGTGAAAATAAAAAGTTTGCGTTGCTTTTTTTTTTTTTTTACTTTAAGAGGTAGATTTTGAAGCACTGTACTATATAACCTGTTTTCACTTTAGGCAAGCATAATTTGTAAAATCAGCATTTTTCATTAGATGCATTATGACACATTTTCCTGGTCTATTTAGGCAGTGTGGTGTAGTGGTTGAAGCTTTGGACTTCAGACCCTGAGGTTGTGGATTGAAATTCCACATGAGCACAAATTACTTGACCTGCCTGTGTTCCAATTGGATAACCAAAAGAAAGGTAACCAATTGTATCATAAATGTTGTAAGTCACCTTGGATAAAGGTGTCAGCCAAATAAGTAAATGTAAATTTAGGAAAATAAATTTGGAACAAATTTTCTTTACGATATTGCTTTTCTAGTACTTGCTTTATACTGCTGTGGTCTTAAAACTTTTTTTCTTGTGACCTAATTTAGCCTTTTTTGTGTTTTTGAGACTGATCACATTTCCCCCAAAATGAATTACTGCCAGTCTCTTGGAGAACTGGAGAAATGCAGTTTGCTTAAAGTGCCTGCAGTGACCCATCATAAGACACTCTGCAAACTGAACAAGACCCTTTCCCACCGAGCACTGTTGTGAATCACATCTCTGTGCGACCCAAATTCAGACAACACACACCCCAAATGAGTCATGACCTATAGTTTAAGAACTATGTTATACTGTATAAAGGAAGATGCTCAGTGCTTTATACTTCTTTTAAACCTATTTCATTGCTATATGCATTACGAGTGGTCCTAGATAATAAATAACAAAATGCCTTATCGAAAAAATAAAATACTCTTAACACATACTACTTGAAAGTAACATGCTTTGCTATACAGAAAAATGCAAAAATGAAGCCTCATCTCTTTTTCTGCAAAAGAAGCTGAGACTTTCAAAAAGGCATACCACAAATGTTAGTACAGTAGAACCCAGATTAGTCGTACCCTGATTTGCCAAGGTTCTGCATTGCCTAACGTGAACCTCTAAGTTTAATAGAGTACTTTTCTTATAATTCAAAAAAGCTGTGCTGTACTGAGAATGTAAATCCTATACTTTTAACCTCGAATGTATGTGACTCACTCACCCCTTAGCTATTGTCAGTGTGTAGTCAGTATCGATCATGTACACATGCTCTACTGTTGGTTCATTTTGGATTTTTGTGTTTATACATTTCAAAGACCTGTGGTGAACTGCTGGTGGGAACTGCAAGCCTGCATTCTCTGGCTCAGAGGATAGCGCTTTGTGGTGCGAGTTAAATGAAGAGCTTAACCCATCAGCCATGCAGAGCCCATCTCTGACCACTGTGAATAGTTGCAGTTAACTGGTGAAATTAGCTGACCACTCTATGTGCCAGTCCCTACCCTCTGCTTGGAGTGTAACCACTACAGTGACCATCCACTTTATCCTGATTTTCAGCTATCCAAGGTAGCTTTGGTCCATGTTACCTTGGATAATTGAGTTATACTGTATTTTATTAAGATAGTCTGTCCAAAAACTATCTATTAAAGTAAAAACATTACACTAAAATCAAACAAATAACCAAGACCAGATATTTACCTTCGAGTTCTTAAGGAGGCTAGCAAGTACATACTGTGTATAAACCCTTGACACATATTTTAAGGAAGTCAGTGCACACTGGGTAAATTGCTAAGGACTCGAAAATGGCAAATATTATCCAATTATATAAAAAGGGTGATTGGGCAGATCCAATCAACTATAAGCCAGTATGCTTAACGTGCATCACAGGAAAATTAATGGAAGGAATTATTAAGGATAAGACTGAGCAGCACATGGTAAGTAAAGGACTTTTTCTAAAAAGTCAGCATGGGTTCAGAAGAGAGAGGTCATGTTTTACTAACATGCTGGAATTGTACGAGGAAGCAACAAAAAGATACGATCAAAGCGGAGCATATGATATTATTTATCTTAACTTTGAGAAAAAATTTGATAAGGTGCCACATGAGTGGTTGGGCATCAAACTAAAAATGACTAGAGTTCAGGGTGTAGTGTGTGAATGGGTGCAGAATTGGCTCAGACACAGGAAACAGAGGGTTATGGTGCAAGGAACCTCATCAGAATTGGCTGATGTTAAGAATGGTGTTCAGCTGAGGTCAGTTGATGATGATTTGGAATAAATAAATGATTTGGATAGGAATATAAGTAACAAGCTAGTTAAGTTTGCAGATGACACCAAGATCAATGGATTGGCAGATAATTTGGAATCTGCTAAATCATTACAGCAAGACTTCGACAGCATACAGGCTTGGGTAGATCTGTGGCAGATGAAATTTCATGTCAGTATAAATGTAAAGTATTACATGAAGGGAGTAAAAAATGTTAGGTTTGAATAAGTCTGAAAATCGAGAGTACACTTTATGAGAAGGATTTAGGAGTCATAGTGGACTCTATGCTATCAACTTGCAGGCAGTATTCAGAAGCCATTAAGAAGGCAAACAAAATGTTAGGTTGTTTAGCACGATGTGTGGAGTACAAGTGCAAGGAGGTTATGCTCAAGCTTTGTAATGCAATGATGAGGCCTCTTCTAGAGTACTGTCTGCAGTTTTGGCCTCCAGGCTACAAAAAAGGACATAGCAGTGCTAGAAAAGGTCCAGAGAAGATCAACTAGGCTGATTCCAGGGCTACAGGCAATGAATTATGAGGAAAGAATAAAAGAGCTGAGCCTTTTCAGTTTAAGCAAAAGAAGATTATGATGTGACATGATTGAAGTGTTTAAAATTATGAAGGGAATTAGTACAGTGGATCAAGACTGCTATTTTAAAGCAAGTTCATCAAGAGCATGGGGACACATTTGTAAACCTATTAAGGGTAAATTTCGCACAAACAATAAGATGTTTTTCTTTACAGAGAGTACCACAGACACATGAAATAAGCTACCGAGTAGTGTGTCAGACAGTAGGACTTTAGGGACTTCCAAAACTAGACTTGCTGTTTTTAGAAGAATTAAGTAGTTAGGACTGGCAAGCTTTGTTGTGCTGAATGGCCTGTTCTCATCTACATTGGTCTAAAAAGGTAAAAAAATATTATTATGGTTCTATACTCATTTTTGACCCAGCACTATAAGGGAATATGTTACTTTGGAGATGATATACAATGTTTCAATGCTCTGAAGCATTTGTGTTCTCATCATTCATAAACTTTTGATCATTGTTATTTTTTGCATGTAAATCCTTCCACAGTCTTCTAAACTTGCAATATGTAAGTCTGAGGACATACAAGCATAAAATAGACAACATTTAAGGAAAAAAAAAGTAAGAAAAAGAAAAATGTTACAAAAGACAGTGAGTTAAAGCTGCTTTCGCAACACACTTTTTTTACCCATATTTGCCATTAAACTATATAGTAAGCATTAACTTTTTCTAGAATGATTATTTTAACCACATTTATTACGAAAATATACAAGCAGCACAAGTTCTTTAAACTTTTGGTTAATCTGTAGTCTATGTAAACAGTGATGAACAAATTTAACCAGTCAATGATCATAAATTGGTGTTTAATTTGCAAAGACAAAAGATCAGAGGTCTGAGGAAGCACATAGAAAATTAAATAAAATAAATTGAGGTGAGTGAAACAAAAAGTAAACAAAATGAATTGCCTCAAGCATAGCAAAGACATGCAGCAGGGCTTCCTATTTGACTCCTTTTTATGTATACTTTCCTAAGAATTTGGGCTAAAACTGTTAAATATACTTCTTCTAATTACCTGTTTGAAAGATGTTACATGTTTTCCAAAGGAGATTTGCTGTGAACGTTCTTTTCGAGAGCTATGATTTTTCACCTTCTTTGGCTGCAGTTTCCCTTTATCTCGTTTTCTAAAAAAAAATAAATAAATAAATAAAATTTTTGCTTCCAAAAAACAATTTCAACATTCTAGTTTTTATCTAGTCCGACCACCTGCAAATGGATTTTGGACTTTTTTTTTTTTTTTTTTTAACTTGCAGAAACCAGTGAGCTGAACAAATGGGTACTTATGTTTTGAAAAAGGAAATTCATTTACAAAGTGAGTGAACACCCAAACCTTTCGGACTCAAGATATTGTAAAGAAAATATACTAGACATTTAACGAAGCAAATTAAATACAATACCTCCCCCGGAACACGAGAGGGCAATCCTCATGGATTACATCAGGGACACCGGTTTGTAGCTTAGAAGCTCAACCCAGCTGGGGCTCATGGCCACCACCAGGGGGCGCCTGGACTATAGCACTTTGATCACAACAAACTAATTGTTTAAATATACATCTTACAATAGCAAATATTGCAAACCAAACAGTAAATCTCTGACAAACCAGATTTAAAAGTATTTGTTACAAAAACAGCTTTTAAGGGTATGTTTAAATGTAAGTATCCTAAATTATTTTGGAATTCACTAATTCAACAGCACATATATAATAATGTTTGAATTTTTATTTTTTGTATTATTTTAAGCAGTATTTTTAATTACTGGAGAAAAAAATACCAGGAAATAAATACTGTATATAATATGCACATTGTCTGATAAATCAGACAATCTATGATGTTCTCATTCTTTATATACCCGATGCAGAAATGAAATCTGCATTGCTCGGTCCAGCCTTTTTTGCTAAAATCTTATAGCAGCATAACTAAGGCATGTTGAAGGCCAGAAAAGTGATGCTACCATTAACTGACTTAAGAGCTTTTGGAGTAAATCCTTTCTACACCTACTTTTCATTTATGTTCAATAATCACTACACGTGGTTTGGCTCCTTAGTGTACATGTTAGTATAATAGTTTAGAGGTACAGTATATTCTGTGGATATTCATATTTTAAAAAAGATATCCATCTTATTTTGACTAATTTACTTTTAGTCGACTAAAACTGATTTACTTTTTATCACCTAAAATTTATTTTTAGTTTTAGTCTAGTTTTAGTCAACAAACAATGATTAAATGACTAAAATATGACTAAAACTTAAATGTAATTTAGTCAGAAGACTAAGACTAAAGCTAAATCAAAATGTATTGTCAAAATGAACACTGATAATTGCACATGACTCTGATGAGACAAAGATTGAACTCTTTGGTGTGAATGCCAGGCGTCAAGTTTGGAGGAAACCAGGCACCGCTCATCACCATGCCAATACCATCCCTACAGTGAAGCATGGTGGTGGCAGCATCATGCTGCGGGGATGTTTTTCAGTAGCAGGAACTGGGAGTCTAGTCAGGATAAAGGGAAAGATGACTGCAGCAATGTACAGAGACATCCTGGAGGAAAACCTGCTCCAGAGTGCTCTTGACCTTAGACTGGGGCGACAGTTCATCTTTCAGCAGGACAACGACACTAAGCACACAGCCAAGATATCAAAGGAGTGGATTCAGGACAACTCTGTGAATGTCCCTGAGTGGCCCAGCCAGAGCCCAGACTTGAATCCGATTGAACATCTCTGGAGAGATCTTAAAATGGCTGTGCACAGACGCTTCCCATCCAACCTGATGGAGCTTGAGAGGTGCTGCAAAGAGGAATGGGCGAAACTGGCCAAGGATAGGTGTGCCAAGCTTGTGGCATCATATTCAAAAAGACTTGAGGCTGTAATTGCTGCCAAAGGTGCATCGACAAAGTATTGAGCACAGGCTGTGAATACTTATATACATGTGTTTTCTCAGTTTTTTTATTTTTAATAAATTTGCAAAAACCTCAAGTATAATTTTTTTACATTGTCATTATGGGGTGTTGTGTGTAGAATTCTGAGGAAAAAAATGAATTTAATCCATTTTGGAATAAGGCTGTAACATAACAAAATGTGGAAAAAGTGATGCGCTGTGAATACTTTCCAGATGCACTGTAGGTTTGGATAGTTTTTCTTCCTTAATAAATAAAATTATCTCTTAAAAAGAAAAAAAAAATTTCTGTTTAGTTGGGTTAACTTTGTCTAATACTTAAATTTTTTTGACAATCTGAAACAATTGTGACAAAAATGCAAAAAAAAAAAAAATTCAGGAAGGGGGCAAATACTTCTTCACAGCACTATGTCACTATGTGTATATACAGTATATATATATATATATATATATATATATATATATATATATATATATACACATACAAGTTGCCTTAGAAAGTCAAACAGTATTATTAAAGACCTCTGTTGTCCCACCCGGCTTTGTCAACGGACTTCAGGAATGGTGCCACTGGTTAATTGAATGAATCAGAAATACTATGTACCCAAGTACTTTTCTCTGTTCAATATTTGTTTTTGTTTTTTTTTTTTTTTTTTTATAAACCAGGGGCTAACAATTCATTTAAGCTTGGCAGTGTTGGTGTGAAACAGATTGTAGCAGAACTCTGTATTAAAGAGGTATTTGATAGTGTTACAAAGGTGAATTAAAGATGTCTCTTTCAAAGCTAAAAACTGCTAAAAATCTCAACTCTCCATTAGCATTAAAGTCTAAAATTGGTACTCCCTCAGTATACAGTGGATTTGAATAAATGCTACCAAAAAAAATGTCCAATTACTTTTACTCAATCAAAAGAATCACCCCGCTCTCTTCTTATCACATTTTGAAAAACAGCATCTCCATCAGCTATAGAAAAAAAATGACGCTTCATTCTATTCAATTGAACCTTCTTGTTACTTTCAGATGCACAAATCATCTCAGCCAGCTATGATCAAAATTAACTTGAGCACCTCTCTTTACCCAAATGTGAAGAACATATTGAGTCAAATCAGATAACACAACTATAAACTCTACATTACCACCATTACATATGGTTGCAGGCTTTGTGTAGTATCTGAAAAAATACAAATTTAGGTGCAGGTAGCCAAAATGAGTATCCACCACAGCAAATCAATTCCAAGGCATACTCACTTGCTCACTTACTTGCATTGAATTAATAGGACTAATCCGCATGCATTTCAAATGTGGGAGGAAAACAGATTACCCATTGGAAAATGCCAATCAGACAAAGGAAAGACATGCAAAAATCCAAAAAAACTGTAAACATTTACACTATTACATAAGTAAAATAACATGCTAAATAAACATTAAAAACAAAAAGAACCTCTAATAATAAAGAAAAAAACCAAGCACATAATAAAAAACATATCTTTTTTCATTGAATGCTAATATACTCTGAGCAGTGTCAAAGTATTTTTTGTAATAAACAGGATACTACAGCAATGTTGGATGACTGCAGCGGGAAGTTTTGTTTTCCTAGAAGTTCCTTATTACACAACTGTATAGTTTCATTTTCCAAGAAGAGGTCAATGGGGATTAATAAAACTTAAGTATTTACATGCTATGTGAATTCCATTTGCATAGCAACATTTTAGAGGAACAAATAATGTAAATAAAAACTATAATAAAAGAAATGTAGTGCAAAACAAATACTAATAAATAACAACCTTTTTATTGAATACAGTAAATGCTAAAATAACTAACCTCTTAGAATATGGAAATTTATATGAAATGCTTTGGTATTTTAGAAGACACAATATACATAGTTTTAGCTGAAGATGTCTTTAAACTTGTATAGTTTTTAAAAAATAATGCAAACCAGTACAAATCATGTTCATCTGATTTAAATTTGATGCAGACAGTGAAGTTTGAGAATTTAACCAAAAACTTTACTGATTCAAAACAAATATCTTAGGCACTAGTTTGTGAAAATGCAGTTCTTTGAGTTTATTTCACATGCACTCCTACAACTACAAAACTGATTCTTCACATCCATAGCATAAAATGTTTCATTGTTACAATGACACACTTATGTAAATTTGAAAATTTCCTCAACTTATCAAGTGCTTTAAGTTTTGCAAATTAAAATTACATTAGATTTTCCTGTCTTATGGCTGTCAAGTGGGCAAAACTTTGAAACATTTATCAAAGTGTAAAAACGGCAACATATTTGTTACAAACTGTGACCAAATTACTTCCCAGATATCAGATTTATCCTTTGTGGTTTTGGCAAAATTACAATCACAAATTTAAAATGCATTTCTACAGAGTGTAAGCATTTAATTATTTAATTATTCAAGTCTACCACCAATAAGACAAGAAGTGGTGGATTACATGCATCATGCATTCAGCAAGCAACCAATTGTTTGATCACTGCATAAAATTACAATTTTTTTTAAACAAAAGCTACAATCATTAAAACATGGTTCATTAATTTATTACTGATACATGACTGACACAAAAGATTTTAGTTCGACATTTTATCCATATTTAACAATTTTAGTCATATGCAGTCCTATATTAAGCAGCTATGAAATGCTGTAAAAATTTACATTAGAGGCCCATTTGCTATGAAGTGCAACTGCATAAAAACCATAACAATAAGAAGCATTTGAGGTATCTTTGTGGTATGACCATATTAATAATAAATAAGTCATGCATTATTGATAGTTTGAGTCATAAACCAATTTCAAAGTTCTGGCTTGGGGGCTGTATGTTTATTAGCAATTTATTGTTTTTTTTTTTTTTTACCTTACTAACATTTCTATTACCTTCATAATAATAAGGCATTAACATGTTTAATGCTTAGATTCATTGACTCACTGTTAAATAAATATACTAGCTTTACACGTACACCTACCTTACTTTAGGACCTCTGTGTGAAGGAAGAGGAAGCACCTTTTTGCGTTTTTTCCCATTTGGCAACTCATCTTCTTCTAACTCAGATTTGGTGATGAAACCAGACCATGACTTCTGTACATGTT